>NW_028176548.1:0-10000 GCF_949987555.1 Borostomias antarcticus | reverse complement strand
GGTTCTACCTGGAACAGTTCTACCTAACCGGACAGGTTCTGTTAATTCAGCACCAGAAATGGTTCCATAACCGGAATAAAAACCAGACGTTTCTTTTCTCAGAGTGAAAACCAAATGGCTGCCCTGACCTCCCTAGCCCTGACCTCCCTAGCCCTGACCTCCTGACCTCCCTAGCCCTGACCTCCCTAGCCCTGACCTCCTGACCTCCCTAGCGCTGACCTCCCTAGCGCTGACCTCCCTAGCGCTGACCTCCCTAGCCCTGACCTCCCTAGCCCTGACCTCCCTAGCGCTGACCTCCCTAGCGCTGACCTCCTGACCTCCCTAGCCCTGACCTCCTGACCTCCCTAGCCCTGACCTCCCTAGCCCTGACCTCCTGACCTCCCTAGCCCTGACCTCCCTAGCGCTGACCTCCCTAGCGCTGACCTCCCTAGCGCTGACCTCCCTAGCGCTGACCTCCCTAGCCCTGACCTCCCTAGCGCTGACCTCCCTAGCCCTGACCTCCCTAGCCCTGACCTCCCTAGCACTGACCTCCTGACCTCCCTAGCGCTGACCTCCTGACCTCCCTAGCCCTGACCTCCCTAGCCCTGACCTCCCTAGCGCTGACCTCCTGACCTCCCTAGCGCTGACCTCCCTAGCCCTGACCTTCCTAGCCCTGACCTCCCTAGCGCTGACCTCCTGACCTCCCTAGCCCTGACCTCCCTAGCCCTGACCTCCTGACCTCCCTAGCGCTGACCTCCCTAGCCCTGACCTCCCTAGCCCTGACCTCCCTAACCCTGACCTCCCTAGCACTGACCTCCTGACCTCCCTAGCGCTGACCTCCCTAGCCCTGACCTCCCTAGCCCTGACCTCCCTAACCCTGACCTCCCTAGCCCTGACCTCCCTAGCGCTGACCTCCCTAGCCCTGACCTCCTGACATCCCTAGCGCTGACCTCCTGACCTCCCTAGCCCTGACCTCCCTAGCCCTGACCTCCCTAGCGCTGACCTCCCTAGCGCTGACCTCCTGACCTCCCTAGCGCTGACCTCCCTAGCCCTGACCTCCCTAGCGCTGACCTCCCTAGCGCTGACCTCCTGACCTCCCTAGCGCTGACCTCCCTAGCCCTGACCTCCCTAACCCTGACCTCCCTAGCGCTGACCTCCCTAGCGCTGACCTCCCTAGCGCTGACCTCCTGACCTCCCTAGCCCTGACCTCCCTAGCGCTGACCTCCTGACCTCCCTAGCGCTGACCTCCCTAGCCCTGACCTCCTGACCTCCCTAGCGCTGACCTCCCTAGCGCTGACCTCCTGACCTCCCTAGCGCACGTCTGAGACAGAAGAGGAGTCACACAGTCACAGCAGAACTGTTCAAATGTAGTCAACATGTCTCTCATCTTCATTCAACTGCAACAAAAATGGGATTTAGCTTTAAATAAAATGAATTAAATTATTTTTTGTCCTAATAAAAATATCTAAAATACTTTCTCAAAACATTCAAGTTAAATGCACTTATCTGCCTCTGAAACGCGTAAGGTTGTGTGGTTATTGCAGCGTTATTATGGCACAAGATGAGGAGGCTATAAACAGAAAACTGCGTGGTCAAGAATTCTGTTACTCCCTCTGTTCCCTTAGTCCAGTGAGAGAGAGAGAGAGGGAGAGAGAGAGAGAGAGAGAGAGAGAGAGAGAGAGAGAGAGAGAGAGAGAGAGAGAGAGAGAGAGAGAGAGAGAGAGAGAGAGAGAGAGAGAGGAGGGGGGAGGAAAGAGCAGAGGCTACTGGTAAGGAATGCTAAAAGACTGTCTTCGAGTGGGGAGGGGAGGGAGGGAGGGGAGGGGGCGACCGGCCGACTGAGTGTAGGGGGGGGAGAGGGAGACGGTCCCACAGGTCTGGTCTGGTATGCATGACTGCGCAGCGGGGAGCTGAGTCTGAACCGGCCCTCCTAACTCCTCTTAACTCCGGCCCTCTTAACTCCTCTTAACTCCGGGGACAATGCGCCGGTAGAGATGCCCCGCTCTCGTTTTAACATTCATCAACACATTCTTGGACAAAGTCCAATGTCCAAAGCACAAGATCAAAATTAAACCTCCGTGTTGCAACATTCAGACAGACGACTGAAAGAAATAGCCTTAAATATCCGTTCAATAAGATAGGCTAGAATATGGTAAAGCTCTCGGTTTTGAATGTAAAAGCATCGTTGTGTGTGTGAGAAGCATTAGAGAGGCAATATCCAGTCCGCGCTGATTACAGCCTAACGACTCACAATCAAGGGAAGCATCCATTTTGAATCTACTCGTAAATAATGTAACAAGCCAGCATCTCCACTGTACAACACCGGGAAATGTAAAACTGATCGACTTCACCAGATAGGCTCAGTAAGGTTACCGGGAAGGTATGAACAGTGTTTCTAATCTCTGGTTCCTGAGTCTAATCTCCCAGTCTTATTACCGATCTGCCCGGTCCCGTTAATGATCCTTTAAACCATCAGAACATGGACGTGTGATCCATCCTCCATCACAATAATACACTTATAATACACTACATCTAATGCACAGCTACACAAACACAGGCAGTCCCCCTCCTTCATTATATAAATATCAACTTTTAATGTTTTATCGTAAGAATATAAAACAATTTAATTTGGGATTCTGTTTTTTTTTTTTACAAACACAAATACAGTACATTTAACCACAGTATCTTTTCAGCAGGACTCGTCCACGTAGCAGGTCACATCATGGTACATACAGGCCTGACGCGTTCCTCATCACCAGACTAGAAGCGGGATCTGGTTAAACCTCTAAACGTGTCTTTAGATGCATGTAGATCGGGTTCTCTCCCAGTCCACTATCTTTAGACTACTAGATGTGACAGAACCATAGTCTGGAGACATGGAGGAATTACAGAAATATATAGGAAACACCTGATTGGAAAATGGGCATTTCTACTACTATAGAAATCACTTCAATTTGAAGTACAACGCTCTGAATAACAGCCGTTATTTAAACAATATCTGCCAACATAAGCATAGATACATCAGCAGAAGGGACCTCCCGTTCAAAGCTTGAATACCAGGCTTCAAGGCCTTTAAGTTGGGCTCAAAAGTAAACAAAACTAAATAAAAGCTTTTCGACACAAACCAGTATTTAATCCGTATTTGCATAAACTCGCTCTTATAGTCTCACTGGGCAGTAGACAGTCCTCCTCTCTCTCTAGCATTGGGAAGCGTTTCGGGTGAAATTAACAAAGGTAGTTAGAATCCCTTCTTTAGCCTTTCTGAGACGTGATGGGGGAGGGGGCAGGTCTGTCCTACAGGCACACTTTCTCCCTCTGCTCTCTCTAGGATAGAAGAACACAGGGTTCTCTCTGCTCTCTCTAGGATAGAAGAACAGGGTTCTCTCTGCTCTCTCTAGGATAGAAGAACACAGGGTTCTCTCTGCTCTCTCTAGGATAGAAGAACAGGGTTCTCTCTGCTCTCTCTAGGATAGAAGAACAGGGTTCTCTCTGCTCTCTCTAGGATGGAAGAACAGGGTTCCTAGCCCGTCCAGGAGGTAGCCAAAGGTTTGAGACGCGACAGTTGGAGAGGATAAAGTTTGAATATCTGACTCGTTAGATAGGTTGGGTTTAATTGTTGCTGACGTTGGGCGGGATACTGCGTTAATGAAGATGCATGAAGATTAATCGCAGGCTAAATAACATTAAATGTGAAACGAAAGTCACTGTCTGGGAATTGAGTTAGACATTGAAAATATCCTATTGCGACACAGAGCAAACAGAATGATTTTAAATAAGGGAGCATTTCCCCGCCCACCCGTCTGTCTCCCCCTCCTCCCCCTGTCCCCCACAACCAGAGCCCGAAGTTTCACCTCACTTTCTCACTCTCGGTCATCTGCCAGAGTCCCAGGTTTAAAACTTTAAGGCAGGGGAGCTGCGTTATCCTCTCCAGACCCCTCTTCGTGATTTTAGTACATCCATACAGATCGATCCCGGTCAGCTGAGTCAGGTGGTCCGCTATGAGCTCCAGTCCTTTGTCTGTGATGCGCACGCACTGCCCGATGTTGAGGGTCCTCAGCTCGTGCATCTGGCGAACCATCCTGTTGACTCCATCGTCACTGATGTGGCAGGAGCACAGGGACAGGGACTTGAGCTGGTACAGGCCCTGCGCGATGTACGCCAGACTCTGGTCGCCTATCTTGTCGCAGAAGGACACGTCCAGCCCGGAGAGCCTCAGCGTGCCCATGGCCAGGTGCATGATGCCGGTGTCGCTGATGTTGTCGCAGGAGCGCAGGTTCAAGCTCCACAGGCTGGTCATGTGACTGAGGTGGATCATCCCTGCGTCCGAGATCCCCCCGCAGAAACTCAGGTTGAGAACTTTGAGCTTGGCCAGCCCTTTGGAGATGTGCTTGAGGGAGAGGTCGGTCAGTTTCTGGCAGTCCTGGAGGGTCAGGTATTCCAGGTTAAGGCAGCCTTCCGCAGCGCTCCGGGTCATCCCGGCCAAGTGGCCGATGCCCACGTCAGAAACGTGCCTGCAACTCCGCAAGTTGAGGCTCTTCAGCCGGTGCAGCCCCCACGCTATGAGCAGCAGGCCGGTGTTGGTGATGTTACTGCACCCCCCCAGCTCCAGGACCTCCAGGTTCTTCAGGTACTGGGCGATTCGACCCAGACTCGAGTCCGTGATCTGCTTACACAGACTGAGGTTCAGGACCCTGAGCGAGGGGATCTCCTGGACGAACGCGTGCCCCAGCCCGTTATCCGTTAAGTTGTAGCAGCCGCTGAGGTTCAGGCTCTCGATGTTGGGCATCCCCTGGATCACGTAGCTGAGGCTGCGTCTGAGGCTGAGGATCTGAACCCGCCGGATCCCCCGGGCCTGCAGGCTGGGGAACAGGGACGGGTTGGCCCTCCGCAGATGCAGCTTCGCTTCCACCCCCCTCCACACAGACTTGTGGTAAGACGCGTCCCTCCAAGCCGCACACACTTGGGCCACCCTCCCTTTGTCCCTCACATCCAAGTAACTGAAAATCATGGCTAAAATTTCCGGAAAGAGGCACGATATGTGCGTCTCCATTTTACACAGGCATACAAAAACACTCCGGGTGAGCCCGCCGACCGATCCTCCTCGGTAAAGTCTCGTCCCCTTATCCGGAAGAAGAGCGTTTCTACAGACCGTTCCCGTTACTCTTTTCACATTTAACTGTGCAAATCGATCAACTCCACAGCCCACGTGATCCGTCTGGTTGCGCAGTAGGATTCATATGCAAAAAGCCCAAAAATCTGGTTCCACTACAAACCCTCGCCAAGAGGGGGAACGCGCCGAGCCCTAGGCGGCGGTGCCTATTTCTGCTCTAGATAACCGTCTCTGCTCGCCCCGAGGATCCAATCGGTCGTACATTTTCAAAAGAGACCTTTAAACTCTGATAAATACACGGAGGGTTAGAGATCCAGTGTGTTCTCTCGTGGTTTCCACCCCCTGATCAGAGAGGAACGGTTCTGCTGGTTCGCGCTCTCCCAGCCTGTCCAAGCCGAGGGCTGCTGCTGCCTTTGTCTGATCTTTTCAAACTGACTTGGCAGGGCTGCGAGCATTGCGCGGCCGTGGGGGGGGACGCACACATTCGCACACAATAAAACGCTCTTTTTGTGGGCACAGAACACATTATAATGCATTATCTTGTCGAAATCGATGTTAGATCTAAAAGCAGTATGTTCTGGTTTGTCATAACACATTTAAGAGAAATGACTGAAGCCTGGTTCAACTCTCTCCCTCCCCGCAGGATTGGTTTAGCCCAACCCAGCTGGAACAGTAAGAATAGTTCCCCTGGAAACCAACTTCTTACAATTCAGTTCACTTTAGTCTTAACCCTTTAGCCATCGGTTGGGGCTGCTATTATAGAGTTAGGGTTAGTCCCTTCCCTTTATTTAAAGAACACTTTTCACAGTTTTATGAGATGACTGGGCCGGATGCGGGGAGCTCGTGATGTTCCATTAGAACCCGGTGCTCTGCGCGAGCGCCCCCACGACGTCACAGGCTACTTTGTATCCGCTCTGATTCTGACGTGTCAACAACATGTCCTACATGGTTTATTACACATTTAATACACAACTACTCTGCAAATTAATACATTTGATAAAACGTTGTGCTGAACTATCTGGTTGTGTTTCATTATCTTACATTACATAAATAGGTCACCACATAAAAAAAACATTGCCATATTTTCACTATCAAACACTGCTAAATTAAGTTATTAAGATAAGATTAGGCCTATTGTTCACATCATTGTTTACATAATCATGGTTTGCGTTTGATCTTAACTGCTACAGACAGTAATTGCTGCTCTCAACAGTTCCATAGGATATCAAAATAGTCTGGTACAAAACGGGGAGAAAGGGTACATGGAGAATTCTCTCTTTTTCTTTTTGGATCAACTTTTAGCATGACGCCCAGCAGTAAGCTTTCTCCCCTGCTGCCTGGGTGTGTGTGTGTGTGTGTGTGTGTGTGTGGGTGTGTGTGTGTGTGTGGGTGTGTGTGTGTGTGTGTGGGTGTGTGATGTGGGTGTGTGTGTGTGTGTGTGTGTGTGTGTGTGTGTGTGGGTGTGTGTGTGTGTGTGGGTGTGTGTGTGTGTGTGTGGGTGTGTGATGTGGGTGTGTTAGCTAATATGACAGGAGAGCTCTAGCAGAAGCCAGTGGAGTGTGGCAGAGTGCTGGTGGAGGAGAGAGCGAGCGGAAGGAGAGAGAGAAAGAGAGAGAAAGAGAGAAGCACAAACACACTGATGTTTACAGGGGAAAGTGCAACCCTGCACAACTGACAAGACCATCCTCCCTCTCTCCATCTCTCCCCCCCCCTCCATCTCTCCCCCCCCCCCCGTCCCCCCTCCATCTCTCCCCCGTCCCCCCCCCTCCTTTCATCAGACTCAGACCAGAGGAGACGGGATGAGAGCTCAAAGCTCTGAGTCCCGAACGTTTCACTAGTTGAAGCGCTGTGATAGTCTGGGAGTGAATAGAGCATCAGCCCCATCAGGGTGGGTCCTTTACACTGGGATCACTGATCAATGTCCCCGTCTGCTGTGTGTGTGTGTGTGTGTGTGTGTGTGTGTGTAGACGGGCTGGGTAGGTCAGTGTGTGTGTGTGTAGACTCGCTGGGTAGGTCAGTGTGTGTGTGTGTGTGTGTGTGTGTGTGTAGACGGGCTGGGTAGGTCAGTGTGTGTGTGTGTGTGTGTGTAGACGGGCTGGTAGGTCAGTGTGTGTGTGTGTGTGTGTGTAGACGGGCTGGTAGGTCAGTGTGTGTGTGTGTGTAGACGGGCTGGTAGGTCAGTGTGTGTGTGTCTGTGTGTAGACGGGCTGGGTAGGTCAGTGTGTGTGTGTGTAGACGGGCTGGTAGGTCAGTGTATGTGTGTGTAGACGGGCTGGTAGGTCAGTGTGTGTGTGTGTAGACGGGCTGGTAGGTCAGTGTGTGTGTGTGTGTGTGTGTGTGTGTGTAGACTGGGTAGGTCAGTGTGTGTGTGTGTGTGTGTGTGTGTGTGTGTAGACGGGCTGGTAGGTCAGTGTGTGTGTGTGTGTAGACGGGCTGGTAGGTCAGTGTGTGTGTGTTCTCTGGGTGTTGGGTGAAAGGGGGGTGGGGGTAGCTCAGCATGGCCCAGGACCCTGCCTGCCTCTCTCTGCCTGTCTGAGTGAGTGAGTGAGAGTGAGTGTGAGTGTGAGTGTGAGTGTGAGTGTGAGTGTGAGTGTGTGTGTGTGTGTGTGTGTGTGTGTGTGAGTGACCCTGCTCCACACTGCTGTGTGTCACTGCCTCTCTGAGCAGACCTGCTGGGCCCTCGCCAGCACTCACGCTGAGGCTGGAAATAAGCATTGAGAGAGAGAGGGAGAGATGGAGGGAGGGAGGGAGGGAGAGAGAGGGAGGGAGGGAGGGAGAGATGGAGAGAGGGAGGGAGAGAGAGAGAGAGAGGGAGGGAGAGGGAGGGAGGGAGGGAGGGAGGGAGGGAGGGAGGGAGGGAGGGAGAGGGAGGGAGGGAGGGGATAGATAGATGGGGAGCGAGTGAGGGGGGTGGAGGAAGGATGCTGGGTGGGAAAGAGGAGGGAATGAGAAGAGAGGGAGAGAGAGAGGAAGAGAGGGAGAGAGAGAGGGAGAGACCTCACCTTTCCTGTTCTAACTCTACACCTCCAACCTACACAACTCTCATGGGCTGCGTCAGTGAGGATGAGGAGGAGGGGTACAGGGAGGAGGAGGAGGAGTACAGGGATGAGGAGGAGGAGAACATGGATGAGTAGGAGGAGTACAGGGATGAGGAGGAGGAGGAGTACAGGGAGGAGGAGGAGTACAGGGAGGAGGAGGAGGAGGAGGAGTACAGGGATGAGGAGGAGGAGAACAGGGATGAGGAGGAGGAGTACAGGGATGAGGAGGAGGAGTACAGGGATGAGGAGGAGGAGTACAGGGAGGAGGAGGAGGAGTACAGGGATGTGGAGTAGGAGAACAGGGATGAGGAGGAGGAGTACAGGGATGAGGAGGAGGAGTACAGGGATGAGGAGGAGGAGTACAGGGATGAGGAGGAGGAGTATAGGGAGGAGGAGGAGGAGTACAGGGAGGAGGAGGAGTACAGGGAGGAGGAGGAGGAGTACAGGGAGGAGGAGGAGGAGTACAGGGATGAGGAGGAGGAGTACAGGGATGTGGTCAGGAGATTGGTCAGATGGTCTGAGGAGAACCAGCTCCATCTGAACATCAGCAGGACCAAGGAGCTGGTGGTGGACCTCAGAAGGAACAAGAGACCCCTAATCCCTATGACCATCCAGGGGAGGAGGTTGAGATGAGGAACTCATACAGGTTCCTGAGAGAGAACCTGAACTCATACAGGTTCCTGAGAGAGCACCTGAACTCATACAGGTTCCTGGGAGAGAACCTGAACTCATACAGGTTCCTGAGAGAGAACCTGAACTCATACAGGTTCCTGAGAGAACCTGAACTCATACAGGTTCCTGAGAGAGCACCTGAACTCATACAGGTTCTGGAGAGAACTGAACTCATACAGGTTCCTGAGAGAGCACCTGAACTCATACAGGTTCCTGGGAGAGAACCTGACTCATACAGGTTCCTGAGAGAGCACCTGAACTCATACAGGTTACTGGAGAGAACCTGAACTCATACAGGTTCCTGGGAGAGACCTGAACTCATACAGGTTCCTGAGAGAGCACCTGAACTCATACCGGTTCCTGAGAGAGCACCTGACACTCATACAGGTTCCTGGGAGAGAACCTGAACTCCATACAGGTTCCTGAGAGAGAACCTGAACTCATACAGGTTCCTGAGAGAGCACCTGAACAACACACTGGACTGACTGTAGCCTACTCTCAGTGCTCAACAAGCTACAACTAGCCAACCTGCTCACAATGGAGAAAAGAGGTATAACAACAATGACCACCTCTTCATAAAAGAAAAGAAAGTCTGGCAATGCTAATGAAGAAGCTACCACTCGACAATGACAGCGCAGCAGGTGCAATCGAATGCAGAAGTGCTCAGAGGCTATCGAAGCTAGCACTAGCACTAGCACTAACACTAGCACTAACACTAGCACCAGCACTAGCACTAGCACCAGCACTAACACTAGCACTAGCACTAGCACTAGCACTAGCACTAGCACTAGCACTAGCACTAGCACTAACACTAACCCTAGCACTAGCACTAGCACTAACACTAACACTAACACTAACACTAACACTAGCACTAGCACTAGCACTAGCACTAACACTAACACTAACACTAGCACTAACACTAACCCTAGCACTAGCACTAGCACTAACACTAACACTAACACTAACACTAACACTAGCACTAGCACTAGCACTAGCACCAGCACTAACACTAGCACTAGCACTAGCACTAGCACTAGCAACATCACCATCGGCGAGGAAGCTAGCACCAGCAGGCAGTTGCAGTTTGATGTTGTGGTGTTGGGTATGGCCTAGTGCTCGGTCTTAAAGTCATATTGACATGCTTGTGGTGTCTAGATGAAGTTTAAATCGTTGTACATATTGAATTGTCATACGGATACGG
>NW_028176549.1:2500-12233 GCF_949987555.1 Borostomias antarcticus | reverse complement strand
TCAGTAGGGTTGTGTGGAGGTCAGTAGGGTTGTGTGGGGGTCAGTAGGGTTGTGTGGGGGGTCAGTAGGGTTGTGTGGAGGTCCGTAGGTTGTGTGGGGTCAGTAGGGTTGTGTGGAGGTCAGTAGGGTTGTGTGGGGGTCAGTAGGGTTGTGTGGGGGTCAGTAGGGTTGTGTGGGGGTCAGTAGGGTTGTGTAGGGGGTCAGTAGGGTTGTGTGGGGGTCAGTAGGGTTGTGTGGAGGTCAGTAGGGTTGTGTGGGGGTCAGTAGGGTTGTGTGGAGGTCAGTAGGGTTGTGTGGGGTCAGTAGGGTTGTGTGGGGTCAGTAGGGTTGTGTGGGGTCAGTAGGGTTGTGTGGGGGTCAGTAGGGTTGTGTGGGGGTCAGTAGGGTTGTATGGTGGTCAGTAGGGTTGTATGGTGGTCAGTAGGGTTGTGTGGGGGTCAGTAGGGTTGTGTGGGGGTCAGTATGGTGGTCAGTAGGGTTGTGTGGGGGTCAGTAGGGTTGTGTGGTGGTCAGTAGGGTTGTGGGGGGTCAGTAGGGTTGTGTGGAGGTCAGTAGGGTTGTGTGGAGGTCAGTAGGGCAGAACAGGGCTGGGTTGTGTGTGTAACCATGGCAGCAGCCCCAGGCCATAGGCCGGTCTATTAACGAGTCCAGCAATCAGCCTGGTGATACCATGGCGATAAGACACACACACACACACACTCTCTAACACACACACACACTCTCTAACACACACACTCTCTAACACACACACACACTCTCTAACACACACACACACACACTCTCTAACACACAGGATCAACATTCAGATTTACTATGACAATGACTTGAATAGAGAATACACTTATTTTAATTGATCTATTACAGCACACTCACACACACACTCTCTCTCTCTCTACACACACACACACACACACACACACACGCACGCACAAGGAGGAGAGGAGAGGAGTGGGGGAGGAGGAGTGGATGGAGAGAGTGAATTGAACGTCGTGTGCATGAGAGAGAATGTACGTGTGTGTGTGTGTGTGAATGAGAGAGTTTGTGTGTGTGTGCGTGTGTGTGTGCGTGTGTGTGTGTGTGTGTGTGTGTGTGTAAGGAGCCTACTGCTCCTTATCACATGCTCATTGGTTTCCGTGGTGACAGCCTTTCAATTGGTGCTCAAGTGATGAATGAGTCCCGGTCTTACATTCCTCCAGCGCTATCACACACACACGCACACACACACACACACACACACACACACACACACACACACACACACACACACACACACACACACACAGAAATACACACATACATAGGCAGACACACTAATATACAAAATGTAGACTCTAAATTAGATTTTCTTTTTTTTCTTTTTTTTTTTTCTTTTTTACTTGGTAGCAACTTCAGAAAGCAAGGATCATATATGTACTCTAGGAGCACCGCACCAGCAATATCTAATAGATGTTCTTTATTTATGGAAAAAAAATTGTAGTGTGATTTTACAAGTAACGTAAAACAGTGAAAGTAGCCACGCTTTATGCAATATCCTGGCGCCAGGATTTAAAATGTGGACTTCTGTCTCTGTTTCGATATACAAACCACAATGGATTCCTGATAAGGAGGTGAGTGTTCAGAGGTCAGCGAGGTCAGCGAAACCACAGGGGCAGAGGGGGGGGGGGGCAGTCGATCTCTGGACCTGACCCCTGGACTGACCTCCACTGTCCTGCAGATTAGACTGTCAAACTAGCTAGCTAGCTACCGTACAGACATCTATAGCATTGTTAGATGGAACATAGCTTCATAACTAGACTTTACAAGTTTTATATAGTGTTACATTCACTCTTCGCTAGCTAACGCTAACCTTATATAGCTTGCGGAACCTAGACGTGATGGACCCAATTGGTTAGCTAGCTGTCGTTGGCTAGCTTCCAAGCATGTCATCCCACAGACTTAGCATTAGTTAGCGAGCTAGCGCGCCAGTGAGCCAGCTCAGCAGCTAGCTGCTAATTGCCAGCTGCATGGAAACTCGTGATCGTATTTCATATTACATTAAATCAGCTAAATGTAAGGTCAACTGAGTGTACTAATTAGAGAATGTAGAGAGGAGGGATGTTAAAAAATAAATAATAAAGTCACGCTAGGACAATTATCTGCACAAATGTTCCTAATTATATCTGGAGGCACAGATTCCATTTGTATACATGCTCAGGGGTTCCAGCTTCAGGAGGGGCTCATGAGAAACACTCAGACAGTTGGGAAACCCTCTCCTCCTCCTCTCCCTTCTCCTCTCCTTCTCTCCTTCTCCTCTCCTCCTCTCCTTCTCCTCTCCCATCTCCTCTCCCATCTCCTCTCCTTCTCCTCTCCCATCTCCTCTCCTTCTCCTCTCCCATCTCCTCTCCTCCTCTCCTTCTCCTCTCCTCCTCTCCCATCTCCTCTCCTCCTCTCCTTCTCCTCTCCCATCTCCTCTCCTCCTCTCCTCCTCCTCTCCCATCTCCTCTCCTCCTCTCCTTCTCCTCTCCTATCTCCTCTCCTTCTCCTCTCCCATCTCCTCTCCTTCTCCTCTCCATCTCCTCTCCTCCTCTCCCATCTCCTCTCCTCCTCTCCTTCTCCTCTCCCATCTCCTCTCCTCCTCTCCTCCTCCTCTCCCATCTTCTCTCCTCCTCTCCTTCTCCTCTCCTTCTCTCCTTCTCCTCTCCCATCTCCTCTCCTTCTCCTCTCCTCCTCTTCTCCTCTCCTTCTCCTCTCCTTCTCCTCTCCCATCTCCTCTCCTCCTCCTCTCCTATCTCCTCTCCTTCTCCTCTCCCATCTCCTCTCCTTCTCTCCCCTTCTCCCCTCCTCTTTCCTCTCCTCTTCTATTTAGTGGGGTTATCTGGGAGTATTTAGTGGGGTTATATGAGCGTATTTATTGGGGTTATATGAGATTATTTAGTGTGGTTATATGGGCATATTTAGTGGGGTTATATAGGAGTATTTAGTGGGGTTATATGGGGGTATTTAGTGGGGTTATATAGGAGTATTTAGTGGGGTTATATAGGAGTATTTAGTGGGGTTATATAGGAGTATTTAGTGGGGTTATATAGGAGTATTTAGTGGGGTTATATGGGCGTATTTAGTGGGGTTATATAGGAGTATTTAGTGGGGTTATATAGGAGTATTTAGTGGGGTTATATAGGAGTATTTAGTGGGGTTATATGGGCGTATTTAGTGGGGTTATATGGGGGTATTTAGTGGGGTTATATGAGATTATTTAGTAGGGTTATATGGGGGTATTAGTGGGGTTATATAGGAGTATTTAGTGGGGTTATATGGGCGTATTTAGTGGGGTTATATGGGGGTATTTAGTGGGGTTATATGGGGGTATTAGTGGGGTTATATGGGGGTATTTGGTGGGGTTATATGGGGGTATTAGTGGGGTTATATGGGCGTATTTAGTGGGGTTATATGGGCGTATTTAGTGGGGTTATATGGGCGTATTTAGTAGGGTTATATGGGGGTATTTGGTGGGGTTATATAGGAGTATTTAGTGGGGTTATATAGGAGTATTTAGTGGGGTTATATGGGGGTATTTAGTAGGGTTATATGGGGGTATTTAGTAGGGCTGGGAGTCCGAACTTCGGGATTCGAATATAATTCGAATATTGACAGAAATACTGGTATTCGAACGAATATTAGGCAGCCCTTAATATTCGAACCTGTTATAGGCATAGGCATAATTTTTTGTAAATGTGTTGGCTAGCAAACGTTGGTTTTGATTCAGATTCAGAGGGTTTTTCACGCCTGGTGAAGTTGCAATCGCGAGCTCATTAGCAAGGCTATTGGACACCTGGGCTCCTGTAGGAGGTGACGTTAGTTAGCACGCGTTCCAGGCAACCCGTAACTCGTGTTTTTCCGACCTCCTACACGTGAAAATGCTCTGGAATGGCAGTCAAACCCGTAACTTCCCACCCGGCAACTCGTACAGATCGATGTAGGCTACTGCCATTCCAGAGCATTTTCACGTGTAGGACGTCGGAAAAACACGAGTTACGGGTTGCCTGGAACGCACCATAAACCCAAGCATGTAGTCATGCCTAAACACTGACTAAACTCTTAGTTGCTACTAGTTAGTCGCATATTAGTTTGGTGTCTAATTTCGGTTGCACCACGGCAATTTAGGCGTTGTCTTAACTAGTAACTACTAACTAGTTACTAAAAAATAGTCGTTGTATGACTGTGACGGCAGGATCCAAATAGCCAATCGGTAAGCAAGTAAAAATGTAAACAAGAAGGTTGATCGCCCTTACCCAGCCCTTACCAAGGAGCTTGGGCCGTGTCCCAATGTCCATATTACATACTATATAGTACATACTGCAACTCGCCTACTACATGCGATTTAGTACATACCTGTACTACTCCACGAAAACATGTTTAGTATGCGAGATAAATGTAGCATGCTTCACGAGTCATCCAGTGAAAGCGACGGGCTCCGGCTCACAACAATATTGAGCTAGCCAGGCATTTGAGTTGGTCATCCAACACAGGCTCGATCCTCACCTTTCTGTATAATCCCAACTGTGAAATGGATGTGATAATAGTCCACAAAATATTCTTCCTTTGCCTCGTTTAGCACCAGCTGCAACTCTCCTCCAAATGCATTATCTCCGTTAGCAAGGCTAACGTTGCACTCGGTAGCTTGTGCTTATTATTATTATTATTATTGGGGTTGGTGCTTGTGCAGTGGAGGGGTTCTTTTGGGGGAGTTGGAGCCGTTGGATTGTTATGCTTAAATGATCCTAGCCAGCTTGTTTGATAACCTTCTTTGATTCAGACATAGCGTAGGCTGCCTGGTACAGTCCACTGACCAGTTGCTGGTTAACTATGAGAGGCAGGATCCCAGCCGACCGTTGCTTCCCCCCAACCCGCAACGGAGGGTTATCAGCTGGGCTGGGACTCCCCTCGCAGTTAATCTTGATATAACTAAGACATCTGATAAAAAAAATCATTCTGAAAACATCATTGCTTATCGATATTGCCTATGATACAATGCCCACTAGTGGACAGAATGTGCACAACTTTATTTTAAAACCTAGGTAGGTCTTTCTGTAAGAATTTAATGGTAAAAAATATTATTAATAATAATTCGAATATATTCGAATATTATTATTAATAAATAAACGAACTTCGAATATGATTTTGGGGCAAAAGTCCCAGCCCTAGTATTTAGTGCGGTTATATGGGCGTATTTAGTAGGGTTATATGGGAGTATTAATGGGGTTATATATGGGAGTATTAATGGGGTTATATGGGATTATCTAGTGGGGTTCTATGTGACTATTTAGGGGGGTTATATGGGAGTATTTAGTGGGGTTATATAGGAGTATTAATGGGGTTATATGGGATTATCTAGTGGGGTTCTATGTGACTATTTAGGGGGGTTATATGGGAGTATTTAGGGGGGTTATATGGGAGTATTTAGGGGGGTTATATGGGAGTATTTAGGGGGGTTATATGGGAGTATTTAGGGGGGTTATATGGGAGTATTTAGGGGGGTTATATGGGAGTATTTATGGAGTATTTATCAGGCTCAGTCCAGCATCTGACCTTGTCCATGTTGTCCTTGTCAGCATATTTATGTACAGTTTGAATTCATGTGTGTGTGTAGGTGGTGGTGGGGTGCTTTGTGATGTGTGTGTGTACATATGGAGGGGGGGACATGACACACACTCTCTCTCTCTCTCTCTCTCTCTCTCTATCTCCCTCTCTCTCTCTCTCTCTCTCTCTCTATCTCCCTCTCTCTCTCTCTCTCTCTCTCTCTCTCTTTCTCTCTCTCTCTCTTTCTCTCTACTCAGTAAGTTAATCCTAGTTACCATGAGAACAAAGGACCCCTCATATCATGTAGAATACTCCCTCCTCCTCTTCCCCCCCCCCCCCCCTCCTGTCTCCCCTCCTCCTGGCAGAGAAAGCGTCTGGGGGAGGGAAGGGGGCGGGACGGAGGGAGGCGGGGAGGTGTTGTGACTAGCAGAGGGGGCGGGGCTGTGAGAGGAGGAGGAGGGATGGGAGGAGTGGAGGAAGGGGGAAGGGTTTGTTGATTTATCGTTCTCTGCTGCTGGAGAGAGAGGGAGAGAGGGGGGGGGAGAGAGAGAGGGAGGGGAGGTGTTTTAATCTGAACACCGTAAGAGGAAATGTGTAAAGTTACCATCCGTCTCCACGACGATGCTGATGTTGTGGTCACCGGCGGCAACGCGGCGTCACATCAACATCAGGTGGAGGGGTGGTCGCTGAGCGTCAACAGAGAGAGAGAGAGAGGGAGGGAGGGAGAGAGAGAGAGAGAAATACGGGGGAGAGAGGGGGGCATCTCGGAGAGAAAGAGTCGGATGCACAGATAGAGCGAGCGAGACCCAGGCAGGCATTGAAACGGGCTCTCTCTCTGTGTGTGTGTGTTGATAGTGCTGTACTCTGCGCATGGGAGTGTGTGTGCGCGTGGGTCTCTGTGTTGATGCTGTGTGTCCCCGCGGCGTTCTGACACCATGATCTTCTGTCACCATCTAGGTGACTACAAGAAGGACGAGCTGTTGGAGGCAGCCAGGTCAGTACACACCTCGACCATACCTTTCTCTTCCTCCTCTCTCTCTTCCTCCTCTCTCTCTTCCTCCTCTCTCTCTTCCTCCGCTCTCTCTTCCTCCTCTCTCTCTTCCTCCTCTCTCTCTTCCTCCTCTCTCTCTTCCTCCTCTCTCTCTTCCTCCTCTCTCTTCCTCCTCTCTCTTCCTCCTCTCTCTTCCTTCTCTCTCTCTCTCTCTCTCTCAATCTTCAATTCCGTTTTCAGTTCAAAGGGCATTATTGGCATTGGAAAAAACGCATTGCCAAACCAAGTGAAAAATAAAAAACGAAAATGAAAACAAAGCAACATAATAAACAGCGGAGTGTAAAGATGAGGCTATGCTTAAACAGTGTTAAAGAAATACAGGCATTTAAAATGCGACTTTATTACTAATGTGGTGTTCAACAATGTGCCAATAGTGGAAGTACAAAGATGAGTGGATAACGAGATTATAGAGATATTTTACACCATCTATCTCCATCGGTCAGTTGTCTCTCTCCTCAGTGTGGTCAGGTCGGAGGTCTGTGCGTGTGGGCTGAGGTACTAGTGCACAGTGGACACAGTGTGTGTGTGTGTGTGTGTGTGTGTGTGTGTGTGTGTGTGTGTGTGTGTGTGTGTGTGTGTGTGTGTGTGTGTGTGTGGAGAGAGTGTGTGTGTGCGCGCATGAAAAGAGGGTTGTTCGTTTTTGGTGCCGTGGGTGGCTGAATACTGTGGATTGAGATGGAGATGAACACATACACTCACACACTCACTCACACGTGCACATGGCACACACACACGCTCACACACACACATAGACACACACACACTCACACGTGGTCCGCTGGCCTGGGGAGCAGCTGTTTAGGGGGAGGGAGGCCAGGGGTGTCGGGGGGGATTAGAGGGTAATAAGTCTGGTCTGGTCTGGTCTGGGTCTGGTCTGGGTCTGGTCTGGGTCTGGTCTGGTCTGGTCTGGGTCTGGTCTGGTCTGGTCTGGGTCTGGTCTGGTCTGGTCTGGTCTGGTCTGGTCTGGTCTGGTCTGGGTCTGTTCTGGGTCTGGATCTAGTCTGGTTTGGGTCTGTTCTGGGTCTGGATCTAGTCTGGTTTGGGTCTGGTCTGGGTCTGGGTCTGGGTTTGGTCTAGTCTAGTTTGGTCTGGTCTGGTCTGGTCTAGTTTACTCTGTTGTGGTCTAGTGTAGTCTGGTCTGGTCTGGTCCGGCCTGATCTGGTCTGGTCTAGTCTAGTCTAGTCTAGTCTAGTCTAGTCTAGTCTAGTCTAGTCTAGTCTAGTCTAGTCTAGTCTAGTCTGGTCTAGTCTGGTCTGATCTAGTCTGGTCTAGTCTGGTCTGATCTAGTCTGGTCTGGTCAAGTTTGAACAGACCAGAGAGCAGACAGACAGGCAGACTACTTCCTGATCCCAGAGCACAGTCCCTGATTGGCCCAGTCACAACGTAATCAGACCTGATTGGCCCGGTCACAACATAATCAGGGAATAATTGTTTGGGATCAGAGGAAGTCAAGGCCGATCCGCAGAGCGAAACCGAATGTGAGCTCACGAGGCTAGGTCACCATGGCGACGACGATGTCGGTTATCTAAGGCGCCACAGTTCAGTGCCATCATATCACCGTCGTCATGGAGATTGCCCTGTCATTGTGGGGGCGGAGCAGAGAGGAGAGGGAGACGGGTTTACGCCCGATGATCTACAGGAACACACGCTTGCACACACACACACACACACACACACACACACACACACACACACACACACACACACACACACACACAAACAGACACACACACAGCTTTAATCTTATGGCCTCGCCTCTGAGCTGAACCCTGGATGATGTTTGCATGTAAATGAGTCTCTCTTGTCTTAGCGTTAGTCTCCCAGAGGAAGGGGGGGGGAGAGGAGGAGGAGAGGAGAGGAGGAGGAGAGGAGGAGGGAAGCAGAGCCCTGGTCTTGGCAGTTCTGCAGACAGAGAGAGGAGGAAGGAGAAGAATGGCCTCTTTCTTCCTCACTGACTGACTTTTAGCCACGCCTTTCACCAGGGAGGGGCTCTCTCTCTCTCTCACACACACACACACACATTCACACACGCTCTATCATCAGGAAGGGGAGGAGGCTGTGATTGCAGGCAGCCATGGCAGCACTTCCTGTCTGTCAGACGCACGCCAGAACAACAAATCCCAGAAGGCAGTGCGCTTACCCCCCCTGGAAGCAGCAAGCATGTGTCATCTTTGCTTGCTGAAGGCGTGCCAGTGGCCATGCTGGCACTGACACACTCACACACTCACACACTCACACACACACACACACACACACACACACACACACACACACACACACACACACACACACACACTCACACACACACACTCACACACACACACAGACAGGTAGCAGAAGGGTCACTGGCCCAGCCCCAGATAGAGATCAGGACGGTCCAGTCCGCCAGTCATTAACTGCCATCCACTACCTGTTGCATTGTGGGGAGAATTCTGCGTGCATAATCTCATTGGGTGGAGTCAGTCTGGTTTTGACTGGCCGATGAGATGGCGACAGCCTCTGATTGGTGGACAGAGATGGTATAAACCTCTGATTGGTGGACAGAGATGGTGAAAGCCTCCGATTGGTGGACAGAGATAGTGTAGACCTCTGATTGGTTGACAGAGATGGTGAAGGCCTCTGATTGGTAGACGGAGATGGTGAAGGCCTCTGATTGGTGGACAGTAAATGGTGAGTGGACAGAGATGGCCACAGCCTCTGATTGGTAGGCAGAGATGGCAACAGCCTCTGATTGGTGGACAAGATGGCGAAGGCCTCTGATTGGTGGACAGAGATTCATCTCTCCCTGTATTTCTGTCTCTCTCTCTCTCGTCTCTCTTTCTGTCTCTCTCTCCTGTCTTCTCTCTCTGTCTCTTCTCCTGCCCTATATGTCCCTAAAAGCTGGGTAATGCTTTGTTTGTTTGTTTATTTGTTTGTCTGTTTGTTTGTTTGTTTGTTTGTGTTAGGAGTGGAAATGAAGACAAGCTCATGGCTCTGCTGACCGCTCTGAACGTCAACTGCCATGCCAGCGACGGCCGCAAGGTAGCACACACACACACACACATGCACACACACACACACACACTCATGCATTCTCTCTGTCTCTCTCTCTCTCTCACACACACACACACACACAACTCTCTCTCT
>NW_028176550.1:82245-89745 GCF_949987555.1 Borostomias antarcticus | reverse complement strand
AGGGTTAGGGTCAGTGTTAGGGTCAGTGTTAGGGTTAGGGTCAGTGTTAGGGTTAGGGTTAGGTGTTAGGGTTAGGGTTAGGTGTTTACGTCTGGATGGATAGTACCGTCATGTTATGGCTGTGTGTTTGTGACTGCATATACAACGGCTGTCTGGGAGTCCCAGTGTGAGACACGCCGAGGGCTGAGGTGAGGGCCCCCGGGAGCGGGGCCTCTTTGAGGAAACACACAGCCTTTTCCAGCACGAGAGCATCAGGGCCTCTATGTGTGTCTCTGTGGGTACAAGCCCACACAGGGAGCCTTAGCGCCTCAAAATCAGAAAAACGCAACCTGCAAACTATCAAAAATGAAGAATGAACAGGAATCCCTCTATTTACAAAGAGCTACAGGACAGCTCCACAAATTTGAAATGGGAGATTCGTATCAGAATCAGAATGTATTGTCCAAGCATGCTTTTACATGTGTAAGGAAATTAACTCTGGTTCACAATAACTCACACTGTACTTACATTCAACAATCAACAACAGCGATGACAAGAATCGGGTTTTGATTTAATCTCATAGTGAATAAAATAAACAGAAAACTTAATATAGTAAGTAAGAATGAATAAATGATATCACAGTGAACATGGCTGTGGGCGTGTACCACTCTGTGTGACTGACAGGCATTGAGGACGTGCCAGCGGGTCCCATAGCTGGGTTAACTGTTCATTAGAGTGACACGTGAGAGAAGAAGCTATTCCTGTGTCTGGATGTTCTGAGTGTGCAGCGTTCTGTCACTCGTTGAGCCTCCAGCTCTCATCTGGTGTTTGCGCTGTGTTGTGTTGCTTGTTAGACGGGGGGCAAAAAGTCAAATTCACAGTTAAAGAGTTTCTGTCGTCTGGTAAGACTCAACGTACGAATCTGCAACTTCTCGAAACTTTTTCCTCCAGAAAGCTAATTAGACACACACTCTCGGCATTAATCCAGTCAGCTTGTTAACTTCACCGCGATCACTTAGGCGGAGGTGTGAATGACTGTTTTAACCTCTTGCAGTTTGCAATTTACACGTGGTGCTATTTGAGGGTTGAACATCTGTGTTCTTGCACAAACACGCGGTTCTCTCGTCTCCCGGTTGAGATTAGGAGAAGGGACCTCTGTACCACGGACATATGGGCTTTTTACCAGAATTTGTTTTGTTGAATAGAACCGCTGACAAGGCGAACTCACTGTGGGATTGACAGCTCAAAGGGGTTGTTACTTAGCCTGTGATCATCCCTACCTCCACGTTCTCTGATCCGTCTTCATCACCATCCTCCTCCTCCTCCTCCTCCTCCTCCTCCTCCTCCTCCTCCTCCTCCTCGTCATCATCACCACCACCACCACCACCTGTCTGTCCCTCCCCCCTCTCTCTCTCTCTCTTTATCTCTCTCTCTCCCTCCCCCTCTCTCTCTCTCTTTCTCTCTCTCTCTCCCTCCCCCCCCTCTCTCTTTCTCTCTCCCCCCCTCTCTCTCTCTTTTTCTCTCTCCCTCCCCCCCCTCTCTCTCTTTCTCTCTCCCTCCCCCCCCTCTCTCTTTCTCTCACTCCCTCCCCCCTCTCTCTCTCTCTCCCTCCCCCCTCTCTCTCTCCCTCCCCCCCCTCTCTCTCTCTCTTTCTCTCTCTCCCTCCCCCCTCTCTCTCTCTTACCCCCCCTCTCTCTGTCTCTCTCTCAAACTCACTGAAAACGATGAGGAAATGTTATTCAGCAATAAATAATGGAACATTGATTAATTCACATTTTTTACCATGCAGCTAATTTCCCTTCCACTCTCATAATAAGCGTCTTGTTGTTCTAAACACCGTGATTTCTGTTAATTGAAAATATCTGCATTGTTTTGCCTCGTACAGCATGTGTGTAAACATCATTAACTTTTTGAACTTGTTCACTGGAGTAAAACTGCGGCACTAATTAAAGACCCTGATTTAACCCTGTGTGTTATGTGGTCTGGTAACGCTCGTACACCCCAAGGTGTGTGTGTGTGTGTCTGTGTGTGTCTGTGTGTGTGTGTGTGTGTGTGTGTGTGCGTGTGTGTGTGTGTGTGTGTGTGTGCGTGTGTGTGTGTGTGTGTGTGTACACGTGCGCTCCTGGGGGGGCAACTTATCATGTGCCTGTCAGAGGGGGTAAATTGAACTCTTGGTGGGGCGGCAGGATGGGTCAACAAACACACTTCTCCTCCTTCACCCACCCCTCCGCCCCCCAGACAAGATGGGGGGGGGGCGAGGGGGGGGGGGGGCAGCTGTCAGTCACCCAGCATGGCGATCATTACGGCTTTCCACTGGAGCAGAAAAATGCTGTAATAAACAGGTCGCAGCACCTCCATCAGACCATTGAACCTGATGCTGGCTCGCCCCCCTCCCCCCCACACCTCCCAGCTTCCTATTTCTACTTTTCCTTCACCCACTGCCCCCCCCCCCCCCCTCCTCCTCCCCCGTCCACCCCCAACCACCCCCCCCCCCATCCCAGGTCTGGCTGGGCAGTAAATCCCTGGACCGCTGCTCCAGCCCATTACCAAGACATGATGGACCCCGCTGTCACTCTGTCTCACCACACACAGGATCATCTTCCTCCTCCTCCTCCTCCTCCTCCTCATCTCTGCTCCCTCTCCTTCTCCTCGTCCGCCGCTCCTCGTCCCCCCCCTCCTCCTCTCTGCTCCCTCTCCTTCTCCTCGTCCTCCCCTTCTCCTCTCGTCCCCTGTCCTCCGCTCACCGGGAGGTCCTCCTCCCGCTCTCCCCCTCTCCCTCGTCGTCTTTCCTCCCTCCTCCCCCCCTTCTCTCCTCTCGACCCTCATCCCTCATTCATGCTCTCTTCCTCTCGCCGTCTGTCCTCCGCCTTTTCCGATCCAACGGCTTCACCACCAACACATTCAACCCCCCCCGCCCGCCCTCCCCTCCCCCTACCCCCCGGGCCGTCAGGTAAGCCCCAGGATGGGTTCCTCCTGCTCCCCCGCCACGCTCGGACGCCGCCAGTCAGGGGCCGGAGTCTTTAACACGCCAGACGGGCACTGATCCACCGAGGCGGAGAGGAGAGGGGAGCTCAGATCAACTCCGTTATGTGACAGACAGACGACTCAGAGAGGGAGAGAGAGAGGGAGAGAGAGAGAGAGAGAGAGAGAGAGAGAGAGAGAGAGAGAGAGAGAGAGAGAGAGAGAGAGGGGCTCAGGAAACCTATTATCCTTTCTGCTGTGCTTCCTCCAGTGGTCTGAGACCCTGTGAAGAGAGAGTGAATCCTAAGAGCCGTTATTGAACCGCGGTGGAACATTGTGCGTCGCTGCTGCAGGGTTTCAATGAAGACGCACAATATCTGCAGCCGACAGTCTGTTTACGTCACGCCCGGGTGAAGTCTGAGGTAAACACGCGGGATTTGAAGATCGCATCGGTGTTCGTCATGTCCGTTTGTCATCGTCCTATTTCTATGTTCTTGTTAAACTGTATTTAAAAAGTGAACACCCCAAAAATAACAAAAACAAGTCTATTTATAACACAATGAACCTGTGTAGCACCCCGTGCATTCAACACTACCCTCCACTGTTCTGGGGTACAGTACATTGGCTGTGAAGGTTTTTTAGGCCCGCCTACCCCTATCTCTGCCTGGAGCCATGGCCCTGGCCGTGCTGTTTCCTGACCCGCGGCGCCGGTGTGACCCACAACTTCAGCCCCGCCAGACCATAGTCCGCTACTCCGCTCTGCTCCGGTCTGTATATCCACACACCGTACCGCAGCCCAGGATCAATACAATTTACTGAATAAATCACTGCGCTCAATAGCTGAATAATACATAAGGAGCGCATTGATTATGGGGGCGAGACGCCGGAGACGCCGGATCAACAGCGAAGTTACCGCCGCGGCGTGTCGGCGGCGGGCGGGGCGGTCAATACGCTCTAGGCCGCCGCAGCATTAATCAATGACCTCCCGGTCGGGGGGATACGGATCTCTCATAGTTTACTTACAGAGACGGCGCTCCGTAGGCGGATCCTCCCCCTCCCCGGCGGCTCCTCCCACCGCCCGCGTCCGCGTGCGGGACGTGACGTGCGAGGACGATTGGCGGGACGAGAGCCGTAGTGCGCGTCGAAGTGTGGCGTTACGCTTTGAAAGTCAGCGGCGTTATTATTCGGTCGGCGAGTCGGACTTGGACTCGCTGCGGACGGCGGAGGAAGAGAGAAAAAAGCAGGAACATCAGGACCAGTTAGAGACAGAACGGGGGGATGATGAATCACTAGGTCTTCTCCTCCTTCTCCCCCTCCATCTCCTACCCATCATCCTCCTCCCATTCCTCATAGCCGTTTCAAAGTTCCCTCTGTAACCTCCGCTAAGTCCTCTCCTAGCCTATTGCTCTTCATCTGGACATATTAAGAGAGCGAGACTGTTAAATATCTGGGCCTTGGCTAGGGAGGAGGGCAGGCAGACAGGCAGGCAGGCAGACAAGCAGACAGACAGACAGACAGACCGACAGACAGACAGACAGACAGACAGGCAGGCAGGCAGGCAGGCAAGCAGACAGACAGACAGACAGGCAAGCAGACAGACAGACAAGCAGACAGACAAGCAGACAGACAAGCAAACAGACAGACAGGCAGGAAGACAGACAGACAGACAGACAGACAGACAGACAGACAGACAGACAGACAGGCAGGCAGGCAGGCAGGCAGGCAGGCAAGCAGGCAGACAGACAGACACGGAGTAGTACTGTAGGACATGCAGACAGGCAGGCAGACAGACTGGGAGTCAGGCAGGCAGACAGGCAGGCAGACTGGGAGTCAGTCAGACAGGCAGGCAGGCAGGCAGGAAGACAGACAGGCAGGCAGACAGACTGGGAGTCAGTCAGACAGGCAGGCAGGCAGACAGACTGGGAGTCAGTCAGACAGGCAGGCAGGCAGTAAGACAGACAGACAGACTGGGAGTCAGTCAGACAGGCAGGCAGACAGACAGGCAGGCAGACAGACTGGGAGTCAGTCAGACAGGCAGGCAGGCAGGAAGGCACTTCTCCGCTGGGCTATTAGTAACACCTGGGAGAACTCCCATTAGTCCAGGATCGGGCTCCATAAATTTCTGCAGACTAATGAGCGCTCTGACTGGCTGCTACGGATGGCTCCGTGTTTTTGATAATGAAAATATACACTCGGCTCGGAACCTTTCTTAAATTCACATTACCTTTGTAATGTACTTCATGGTTGATCATATCGCTCCGGTTTTATTATTAATTCAGAATGTATTTCACTCTCTTCTCTTAGCCCACTCGCCTTTGTGTCTCAGAACTTGGAGATGTATTTTCTTCGGATGGGCTTTTTGCCCTCTGGGTGCTGCGCAGAGGTCCATCGCAGAGACCAAGTCTGGGGGGGGGAGGCAGGGGAGGCCCTGGCCAGGTTCACGGTGGGTTCATTCTCCTCAAGATGGTGGATTGGGGGGGGGGGGCCCCTGTAGCTCACCGGGTAAGGCGCGCCCCATATGAAGGCTAGTCCTTCGCGCGGCGGACCCGGGTTCGATTCCCGGCGCGGGTCCTGTGCCGCATGTCCTCCCCTCTCTCTCTCTCTCCCACATTTCCTGTCTCTCTACACTGTCCTGTCACATTGAAAAGCCCTAAAAAATATCTTTAAAAAAAAAAAGATGCTGGATCGGGCTTGGGTTTTCTGTACCGCGATGACTGGCGTGTCATTTGTCATGATGTCATCCCCGAGCTTACGACGAGCTGAGCAGCCATGCTAATCTGTCGCGGATCGCTGATGATAACGCATGGACGAGGTGCCGTCGAGGTCGTTGTGTTGACTGGGACAAGTCAGCTTAACCAGAGGCTCTGGAAGAGGAGTTGCTGCGTCTCAACTCTGTTTGTATTCACAGTTCATCGTCAGTAAGAGAAGTGTTCGTATTGATCACACACAACTGGCAGTCTTCAAGTAGCGAATCTCCCCTCCACCTCTTCACCTACACCTCCTCTTCTCTTCCTACTCCTTCATTCTTCTCCCTCTCCTCCTTCTCCTTTTCCTCCTCCTTCCTTCATTTTCCCTCTCCTATTCCACCTCCTCCTCCTCTCTTCCTCCTCCTCCTCCTCCTACTCCCTCCTCCTCCATCCTCCTCACTCCTGGGCAGTAGTAATTTACCACAGTACATCCTGGCTCTTTGACGGACTGCCAAACCGCCCGGCCGGAGAAATCATTCCACAGCACAGGGTCACCAGGGGTTAAATGGTTATGGTCAATCTGTGCGCGCGTGTGTGTGTGTGGGCGCATGGGTGCCTGTGTGTCCGCCCGTGTGTGTGTGTGTGTCCTTTCATAGTTCATACAAGCTAATGTAGACGCAGTACTCTAGGAGTGTGTAGAAGTACGCTTGTTCAGAATAATAAAAGTTGACCTATATCAATCAGTTCAGTCAGTAGTGTGTGTGCGTGCGTGCGCGTGTGTGTGTGTGTGTGTGTGCCCGGCTCAGTGGCATACTTTCACCATGTAAAGGTGTTTTAACATTTATTACGACTCGTGGTTTAAGGCCTGCGAAAGGACTTGCTAGTTTCGCGAGTTTTATGAAGCTCACATCGTGAAAATTGATTAGTTCACAAGAAAAAAAAAGTCACACAAGTTAATCGAGATCTTAAATAAGAGCCGTAATTCACCCGACATGTTGGAAATTGTCACTCTCAGCTCTTTTACGGCCCGAGGAGCCTTTACGACTTCTAAGAAAATGTCAACGTGTGTCGGCGGCGTGCGGGCGCGTGAGGAAGCGAGGGATAGATGGAGGGAGAGAGAGAGACGTGCGGGCGTGTGAGGAAGCGAGGGATAGATGGAGAGAGAGAGAGAGACGTGCGGGCGCGTGAGGAAGCGAGGGATAGATGGATAGATGGAGAGAGAGACGTCCGGGGCGCCGCGTCTCCCCTCTCCGAGTCCTTCTGCTGAGTACACAGTTTCTCCCCGGCTCCTGACGGAAGGTAAAGCTTCTCCGGCTTCCTGCCCTCCCTCGCAACTCATCCCCCTTCCCCCGGACGCGACAGCTCGGCTCCCCCGCGCGGCGATGAGCTCATTACCGCCACCTCTCACGCTCCTATCTATCATATCTTATGGAGCGGGACTCCGTGCTCGCCGGGCAAGTTTAGTTCGGGGCGTTGGCGGCGATGAACTCCACGAGGCGCGCGAACGACGCGGGGATCAGGCCCGGGGGTCACCGTCACGCCCCTCCAACCTTTCCCCCGCTTCCCCCCTCTCCCTCTCTCCCTCTCTCCCTCTCTCTCTCTCTCTCTCTCTCTCTCTCTCTCCCTCTCTGCATCGCTGTCATCGACCCACGTGTTAATTTATCACGGCTGAACTTGGGCCCGACAAACACCGCCGTCCGAACGATAAGCTAAAATTGCTCATCGATTAAAGTTCGGCGCCGAAGTCGCGGCCGTTTGTTTTTCGGGGCGGTGAAGTTTTCATCCTCTCTAAATGCTAATTGCTCTGAGGGACTCTAGGGCTAATCTAGATGCACTAATTAACGTATCGGAGTTTGATGATATGTTACCTCTG
>NW_028176550.1:72245-77245 GCF_949987555.1 Borostomias antarcticus | reverse complement strand
CCCTGTCTGTGATACCCTCCCTGTACCCCCTGTCTGTGATACCCTCCCTGTACCCCCTGTCTGTGATACCCTCCCTGTACCCCCTGTCTGTGATACCCTCCCTGTACCCCCTGTCTGAGATACCCTCCCTCCCTGTACCCCCTGTCTGGGGCTGTGCTCAGAAGGAGAGGATGGAGGGATCTCTGAGGGGAGGAAGGGAACGACAGAATAAAAGAGTGAGAGGAGGAGGCGGAGGGGGAGTCGTCCTTCCCGGCGGACACGGAGGAGGAAGGGATGAGTGTGTGTTAATGTCCGCCCAGGGCGGCAGGGACTTTCACTACATCTGAATCTCTGCCACGCCGGTGTGGAACACGGCAAGGGGCCGGTACAGTCCCAGACCTGCTCCTCACACTGAGACCTGCTCCTCCTCACATTGAGACCTGCTCCTCACCTGCTCCTCACCTGCTCCTGAGACCTGCTCCTCACCTGCTCCTCACACTGAGACCTGCTCCTCTCACTGAGACCTGCTCCTCACCTGCTCCTCACACTGAGACCTGCTCCTCACCTGCTCCTCACCTGCTCCTCACACTGAGACCTGCTCCTCACCTGCTCCTCACACTGAGACCTGCTCCTCACCTGCTCCTCACCTGCTCCTCCTCACACTGAGACCTGCTCCTCCTCCTGCTCCTCACCTGCTCCTCACACTGAGACCTGCTCCTCACCTGCTCCTCACACTGAGACCTGCTCCTCCTCCTGCTCCTCACCTGCTCCTCACACTGAGACCTGCTCCTCACCTGCTCCTCACACTGAGACCTGCTCCTCACCTGCTCCTCACCTGCTCCTCACCTGCTCCTCACACTGAGACCTGCTCCTCCTCACACTGAGACCTGCTCCTCACCTGCTCCTCACACTGAGACCTGCTCCTCCTCTCACTGAGACCTGCTCCTCACCTGCTCCTCACACTGAGACCTGCTCCTCACCTGCTCCTCACACTGAGACCTGCTCCTCCTCTCACTGAGACCTGCTCCTCACACTGAGACCTGCTCCTCACCTGCTCCTCACACTGAGACCTGCTCCTCACCTGCTCCTCACACTGAGACCTGCTCCTCACACTGAGACCTCCTCCTCACACTGAGACCTGCTCCTCCTCACACTGAGACGGCCTCTGTAGCATCGCTCAAACATGCAAATGTGCTAAAATAATCAGCAGAGAAGCCAGGGGCTGTTTTAGCGCCAACACACACACACACATACACACACACACACGTGCACGCATACACACACACGCATACACACACGCATACATTTGCTCACACGCACACATTCACACACATACACACACAAGCATGCACACACACACACACACACACACACACACAGGGTCGGTTGCGGCAGGAGAGGTACAGTAGGAGAGAGGAATTAGTGTGAGGAACAGAGAGAGCCAGGGTTCATGTAGCTGGGAGGAGGGGGGTCTGAGAGGGAGGAGAGAGGAGGGGGGGTTGAGAGGGAGGAGAGGGGAGGGGGGGTCTGAGAGGGAGGAGAGGGGGGGAGGGGGGGTTGAGAGGGAGGAGAGAGGAGGGGGGGTCTGAGAGGGAGGAGAGGGGAGGGGGGGTCTGAGAGGGAGGAGAGGGGGGAGGGGGGGTTGAGAGGGAGGAGAGAGGAGGGGGGGTCTGAGAGGGAGGAGAGAGGAGAGGGGGGGTCTGAGAGGGAGGAGAGGGGAGAGGGGGGGTTGAGAGGGAGGAGAGGGGGGGTTGAGAGGGAGGAGAGGGGAGGGGGGGGGTTGAGAGGGAGGAGAGGGGGGGGGGGGGTTGAGAGGGAGGAGAGGGGAGGGGGGGTCTGAGAGGGAGGAGGGGGGAAGGGGGTGAGAGGGAGGAGAGAAGAGAGAGACTGGGAGAGAGACATAACCAAGGCCAGAGGAAACACGGTGTCTGTTCAGTCCGGTCGCAGCGGTCCGGGAAGCTAGTAAATCCATAAACACATCAAATAAAGAATGGAAATACGGGCCTGTGACACAAAGTGTGCTGAACCCATCTACACAACAACACAACCTTCTCTCTTCTTCTCTTGTCTTCTTCACAATTAGAAAGGATTTCCTGCCAGGAGCGTACAGGAGAAGAAGGCCTTTTCTGGTATTTAAGCTGAACATTTTTCACAACTACGTGAAATGCTACCGGAAAGAAAACAAATATTGTGTTGTAAATGAAGGTGTTTTATTTGGTATTAAAAGCATTTATGTGTTAATGGCTCAGCCAATGAATCAGTGTGTGTGTGTGTGTGTGTGTGTGTGTGTGTGTGCGTGTGTGTGTGTGTGCGTGTGTGTTTGTTACTGTATGTTGACTACGGGGACAGGCGAGGCTTGCTGTCTTTTCCGTGTGAGGGGTTTTTCTAGTGACGGAATTATCTCTGTCATTTTCAATTACAACCAACAAACCAAGCCCATATGCTGTCCCCATACAGGAGGACGTTTAACAAGGTCAAGGTGACACTCAAACACTTCCTCTCTTCAAAAACGCTATTTTCAGAACGCGTTTCATCGCCTCCCCACCCTGGGTGAAATACAGTCTGTGAGAATGAAAATAGTTTCTTAGGATAGCTTTATTCAACCCGGCTATTACTCGACGAAGCTATAGCTTGTTTAATTTAAGGGGAAAGGAAAAATCATGTTTAGCCCTGTTTGAAGGTGACTTATTATCATATACAATGGTTCAGATCCAGACGTTGACAAAACTAGCACTTTTGAGAAAGTCAGATAATTGCTCTACCACCGTTTTGGTCATACAATGGATGTGGGTGGGCACCTTGAAAAATCATTCAAAAACATGTTAAACTCAAAGACAAGAAACTCACCGAGGTGTTAGTTGGTGTTCTGACATATCATTCGTCATAAATTAAGATTCTAGTTCATCTGGAAAGGCTTTTTATAAATATTTAGCATTGAACTATTTGGTCGCAGCACATACGTGTGTAAACTTCCACTTGAACAATAACAATAGCTACCGTAAGTAGTTCCGCTTCCTGAATCCCCTCTGCGGATTGATCTACACATGTACAACGGTCGCGTCAATACAAGTCAATGGATTTCATGAAATGATCAATAAAACCCTACAGGATTCATACTTTGCAGTGAATTTGATGTCAGAACACAAACGGACACCAATTACCCCCTCGGTGAGCTTCTTGTCTTTGAAATTGAGAGTTTAACATGTTTTTGAATGATTTTTCAAGGTGTCCACCCACATCCATTGTATGACCTAAACGGTGGTAGAGCAATTATCAGACTTTCTCAAAAGTGCTAGTTTTGTCAACGTTTTGATCTGAACCGTTGTATATGATCATAAGTCACCTTGAAACAGGGCTAAACATGCATTTTCCCTTTACTACTCCTTTAAATGTCGTCGCTGTTCTTACTTTAGGCGTTTTCACATGTGAACCGTCTAGGCACGGCACCCAGGTGTGAGCATGGCGCGTGTGTGTGTGTGTGTGTATGTGTGTGTGTGTGTGTGTGTGTGTGTGTGTCAGCTACGCCTTGGCTCGTGGCTCAGGGGGAGGAGACATACGGCGTGGGACCTCAACCCTCTGAGCTGCGCTCGCGTCTGACACACTTCCTGTGTACGGGAGTCACAACTCCTCCGTTACTGATCACACACACACGCGCGCACGCACACACACACACGCACACTCACATGCACGCACGCGCCCTCGAACACGCACGCGCATGCCCACACACCACAGACACACACACACTCAAACTTACACAGCTCTTACAGAAACGAAGGGTGTGTCGGGGGGCCTAGAAAGAGTCAGGAGGAGCAGGGGAGGGTGGAGGGAGACAGGGGCGGGGCGGGGCGGGGCCATGCGGAGGGAGGGTGCGGGGGTGGGGGGGGCTGGGGGGGGAGGTAAATGTCACAGTCTGGACGGCTGGTCCGTCCACGGCCGCCGCGGCTAGGCTCCGCCCCCGCCCCCCTCTCCGCCCCTCCTGTAAACTGTGATCTTCTGGGACTGCAGGATCTGAGATTGCTTTTCCCACCAACCTCCTCCAGCTGTCATCCTCCTCAGAGGGAGAGAGAGGGGAGGCAGGATGGAACAATAGACTAGAGGAATGCAGGACAGAGACAGGTGACAGAACGGGACAGGACAGGGTAGGACAGGACAGGACAGGACAGGACAGGACAGGACAGGACAGGACAGGGTAGGACAGGACAGGACAGGACAGGACAGGACAGGACAGGACAGGACAGGACAGGACAGGACAGGACAGGACAGGACGGGACAGGACAGGGTAGGATATGAAAGGACAGGGTAGGACGGGATAGGATAAGATAGACTAGGAAAGGATAGAACAGGACAGGACAGGAAATGGACAGGGTAGGAGAGGACAGGAAATGGACAGGGTAGGACAGGACAGGAAATGGACAGGGTAGGAGAGGACAGGACAGGACAGGACAGGGTAGGACAGGACAGGACAGGATAGAACGGGATGGGATGAGACAGAACAGGATAGGACATACTGTAAACACAGGACAGGACAGGACAGGACTGGACTGTATTTACTGGACTGAAGGTTCTGGAAGAACAGACACTAAGGTCTTTTCAATAAGACTCAGATGAAAGAGGAGATAATTCTGCAGTTTTACAAAAGTAGTGACTTGAAATAGTGACTTTCTAACAGTTAAGCGTTTTCCAACTGAGGCAACTGTCTGAGGTCAAGCGCTTTCTTTCTTTTAAGGATGTTGAGAGCGTCACGCGTGCTTTTAGTTCTACTGGACTGGACTACTGCGATGCCCTGCGTGTTGGTGTTGGCCAGGCCTCTCGGTCACGCCTGCAGTTTGGACCAAACGCTACTTCTCGGCTCCTCCCATTCTGGCCTCCCTCCATTGGCTCCCTCTGCACTTTAAGATTCACTTTAAGATTTTAAATTTAAATCGCCTTTAAAGCCTTGAATGGGTCGGCTCCTTCCTACCCCTCTGACCTCCTTCCCCCATACGTCCCTCTGAGCTCTCTGAGGGCCACTGACCAGTCAC
>NW_028176550.1:55000-64545 GCF_949987555.1 Borostomias antarcticus | reverse complement strand
CTCCTCTCCTGGTCTGCTGCCGTTCGCTGGTTGGACACGTGTCCTGTTTTTGGGTCATACAGTCCAAAGATCTACCCCCCCCCCCCTCCTCCCCTCCCCTCCAACCATCACCTACTCTCTCAGACAACCCCCCTCACCTCGAACCCTCTACCCAGCTGCTTCTCCCCCACCTCCCCCTTCCCCTCCATGATCCAGAGATCCAGGTGGCTTCCCAAAGCCTTTCCTCCTCGGTCACCTGATTACAATTAGCCTCCATCTCAACCAGCGGCCGGGCCGCGATGCCGTTGGAAGCTAGGATGCGTCCGAACGCTGGAGGAAGCTGGGATTTGAGCTCACGCTCCCGCGGTCCCAGAGCCTGCAGGCTCAGTTACTGACATCTGCCCGGCAACCAGAAGACCCCCGCGAGAGACTCGGGAGGAGAGGAGAGGAGGAGGAGAGGGTCTTCTCCTCATCATGAAGGATGGCTCTCCTGAGCCAGGGGGGGTTAAAACATATACCATATGCAGCTGGCAAAGACCTCATTTATCAGCCTGGAAATACTCTTTCTTGCACCTTGGGCCCTCCTCCCGCTCTCTCTCACTCTCCCTCTCTCTCTCTCCCTCTCTGTCTCTCTCTCTCTCTCTCCCTCACTCTCTCTCCCTCTCTCTCTGTCTCTCTCTCTCCCTCTCTCTCTGTCTGTCTCTCTCTCTCTCTCTCTCTCCCGCTCTCTGTCTCTCTCTCTCTCTCTCTCTCTCTCTCCATCTCTCTCTGTCTCTCTCTATCTCTCTTTCCCCCCCTCCCTGAGAGTAGCCTCGCCTCCACACTGAGAGATTTGACAGCTTTCGAGAAGCAGAATCTCACCCTGAGCACCGCCTGCAGCCTCCTGCAGCCTCCCCCAGCCTCCTCCAGCCTCTGCCAGCCTCCTGCAGCCTCCTCCAGCCTCCCCCAGCCTCCTCCAGCCTCCCCCAGCCTCCCCCAGCCTCCTCCAGCCTCCTCCAGCCTCCTGCAGCCTCCTGCAGCCTCCCCCAGCCTCCTGCAGCCTCCTGCAGCCTCCCCCAGCCTCCTGCAGCCTCCTCCAGCCTCCTCCAGCCTCCCCCAGCCTCCTCCAGCCTCCTGCAGCCTCCTGCAGCCTCCTCCAGCCTCCTCCAGCCTCCCCCAGCCTCCTGCAGCCTCCCCCAGCCTCCGCCAGCCTCCTCCAGCCTCTGCCAGGCTCTTGTCTGGTGTGAAATTGTCTGAGGCCACTGGCTGGGGTATGGTAGGGGTGACAGGTCACTAGTTGGGGTATGGTAGGGGTGACAGGTCACTAGTTGGGGTATGGTAGGGGTGACAGGTCACTAGTAGGGGTATGGTCGGGGTGACAGGTCACTAGTTGGGGTATGGTAGGGGTGACAGGTCACTAGTTGGGGTATGGTAGGGGTGACAGGCCACTAGGGTATGGTAGGGGTGACAGGTCACTAGTAGGGGTATGGTAGGGGTGACAGGTCACTAGTTGGGGTATGGTAGGGGTGACAGGTCACTAGTAGGGGTATGGTAGGGGTGACAGGTCACTAGTAGGGGTATGGTAGGGGTAACAGGTCACTAGTTGGGGTATGGTAGGGGTGACAGGTCACTAGTAGGGGTATGGTAGGGGTGACAGGTCACTGGTTGGGGTATGGTAGGGGTAACAGGTCACTAGTTGGGGTATGGTAGGGGTGACAGGTCACTAGTAGGGGTATGGTAGGGGTGACAGGTCACTGGTTGGGGTATGGTAGTGGTGACAGGTCACTACAGGAGCTGGGGTTGGGTGATTCGGGTTAAAGGCCTAAACACAGCTCAGAATTAGACACACACACACACACACATATATATATATATATATATATATATATATATATAGAGAGAGAGAGAGAGAGAGAGAGAGAGAGCAGCATATTTACCATTTGGTCTTACACCCTAGCACAGCCCAGGTGTATCAGTTTAGGTCCATCAGTGTTTCTCGGTCTCCACTGGAGGCATAAGCTGCTGCGATCTCCTCCATAACTTACCTGCTAATGGCCTGATTGTTCTCCTGGCAGGAATAAAATATTAGGAGCACTTTACGTCATTTACCCACACGCAGAATTAATACCAGACCCTACATGAGGGCCGGGAGAGAGCGCACGCAGGGGGAGGGGCCCCGAGTTGACAAATGTCCACGTCTCCATCTCGCCATCTTTCTCCCTCGCCGCTGGTCTCTCCCTGCAGCACGGCAGCAGCAGGTGTTAGAACCAGGGGGAGTGGCCTGCAGGATTTAACCACAGGACAGAGAGATGGAGGGAGAGAGAAAGAGAGATAGACTGATAGAGAGCTAGAACGATAGAGAAAAAGAGATAGACAGAGAGCTAGAGTTAGAGTGAGAGATAATGACAGAATGATAGAACAGTAGAATGATAGATAGATAGATAGATAGATAGATAGATAGATATATAGATAGATAGATAGATAGATAGATAGATAGATAGATAGATAGATAGATAGATAGATAGATAGATAGATAGATAGATAGTCTCCATCAGATCAGTGGGTATACATCACCACACCACACAATAGATACAGTATACAGTAGAAGTTCAAACTGCATCACGCCGGTGTTTATGGATGGCTATATTATAGATCATAGATTATAGATAGGCTGTATTATAGATCAGCTGTAGTTTCATCCTGGCCCATGAGTGAGGGGGTTGCTACTCACACAGGAAGTGAACTGGATAGCTCTCCCCTGAAGTCCATCCCATCACTTTCTTTGTCTCTGTGTTCGTATGGCCTTGAAAGCAAGCAGAGTTTATTTTATTTTTTATTTTTTACATTTGATCAGTGAGGATGAAATCCAGGCGTATCCTTACTATAGGGTTTGTCCATCCCGGGTGGGGGGTTGAATTCATACTAAGCTTGTTTGACCTTGGCGGCGCCGAGAGCTCGGTCTTTGTGGAGCGCTCAGGCACCTCATCATTTTACTGCCCTCTTCCCAATTACAGAACTGTAAAAACATTCAAATTAATGCAGCCTGAACTTCTGGAGCTGGAACCTACTTCCTTAATTAGTGCATAATTATTCAGATTTTGATATCCGGAAAATGATCACATGGAAATTATTTCAGGGCGCTGTAACAATAGCCCTTGTCGGAGGGAGAGGGAAAAAAAAGCTTCCAAAAGCTTTATTAGCATGAGGAAGCAATTAACTGTTAATTACAGCGGCAGTAGCATTAGCGCTAATGTGTGATAGCTTCCAACGCTACGCAGACAGAGCAGTGGACTGTGGGATAGGATGATCATCCGGTGGAGGACTTCAGACGAGACAGGAGACGCTGGCAGGTTGAACACTGTTGGGACATGTTGGACACTTCGGCCACGGTCCTGTGCGGCCGGCGGTTTGAGACAGGGGGGACATGCAGTAATAAAACTCATGCTAATTATATGGGATTTATTCGAACCTCTTGGTTTCTACTTGACAGGCCGCTCACACCGCCCATGTTGTCAGCTCACACTGGGGAAAGGAGTTCTGGAAGATATGGACCAGGTTAAAGTACTGTATGATCGATTAGATTAGCCATTAGACGAACTAATCATTTGTGTTATGTTGGAAGTAGAGATTAAGCCATCAAAAACACAGAGAGAGAAAGAGAGGGGGGGAGGGGTACAATAAAAATATGATTCCCTAATGCGTGGTTTGTTTGTGTCTCCAACTTTTACTGTAACGTTACTGCACATTGGCAATTTAAGGGACAATTTAGTTAGCAACCCATATCCGCTCTTTCAGAAAGGAAGTCTTATCTGCCCCCAGAGGAAAAATATCCCTGTAAAACGCGGGCACACACTCAAACACACACACACCCTCAAACACACACACACACACACACACACAGCTGGAGTTTGAACTCCAGCGACCCCTCCACTCTCGGGGTCAACCCATTAGTGGTGTGCTGTGTTGACCTGGCGAGTCCTGTGTCTCCACTCTGACTGATGTGTTGACATAACCGGCGGTTATAACAGGCCTATGTCACCAGGCAGAGAGGGGGACATGTCACTGTATCTGAGCTGAGCTAATGCAGAAATAATATTTGCATGAAGTGCCAATGAAAACACAGGGCTGGCTAGACTGAAGGGAAGGGAGAGAGGGAGAGAGAGAAAGTGAGAGGGAGGGAGAGTTAGAGGGAGGGAGAGAGGGAGAGAAAGATGGAGAAAGAGAAAGTGAGAGAAGGAAAAAAGAGAGAAGGGAGAGAGAGAAAGAGAGAGGGAGGGAGAGTTAGAGGTAGGGAGAGAGGGAGAGAAAGAGAAAGAGAGAGAAGGAAAAAAGAGAGAAGGGAGAGAGAGAGAGACATAAACAGATATAAAATATACAGTATTTATATGAATGTCTTTCTGCTTTGGCAACATGTTTTATTATGAAACGTTATGACAATAAAGCTTCTTGACTTGACTTGACAAACAGAGAGACAGAGAGAGAGAGAGAGAGAGAGAGAGAGAGAGAGAGAGGACAGAGAGACAGAGAGAGAGATAGAGAGAGAGAGAGAGAGAGAGAGAGAGAGAACTACAGTAAGATAGTGTTGTCAGTGATCTCTACTTTTGTACCGGATAAGGTTGGAAGTAATCTTAGAAACTCAGGAGACAAAACTGTTTCTAGGAAGTTGAATAAGTAATGTATACTCAATATTTGTGTTGGCGACTGCACACTGAACTTTAGTGTACTAAGTTAACCAGGCATGCCTGTAACACCTACAAGAGGGTTAAAATCAGGTCTTACAGTAATACTCCCAAGTGTGCTCCGTGTTTCTGTACTTATTTGACATATTTCTGTGGATGTTGAAAAGGTGATACAATTACGTGTTATTCCACCGTATGTTACATTACCCCAAATTCTATTAGAAGATTTTATTATAAAAACACAAAAGTGTTCTTCCTGTCAGAGTTTGGACCGTGCAATACAGCAACAGAGGACACCCAGAGGAGTGTGGTGTGTGTGTGTGTGTGTGTGTGTGTGTGTGTGTGTGTGTGTGTGTGTGTGTGTCTGTGTGTGTGTGTGTATGTGTGTGTGTGTGCGCAGTACGTGTGTGTGTGTTTATTTGTGTGTTTATGTGTGTGTGTGTGTGTGTCTGTGTATGTGTGTGTGAGTGTGTGTGCATGTATGTGCGCAGTACGTGTGTGTGTGTTTATGTGTGTGTTTGTGTGTGTGTTTGTGCATGTATGTGTGTGTGCGTGTGTATGTGTGTATATGTGTGTGTGTTTGTGCATGTATGTGTGTGTGTGCGTGTATGTGTGTGTGTGTGTGTGTGTGTGTGTGTGTGTGCGTGTATGTGTGTGTGTGTGTGTTTATGTGTGTGTGTGTGTACGTGTGTTTGTGCGTGTATGTATGTGTGTGTGTGTGTATGTGTGTGTATGTATGTGTGTGTGTGTGTATGTGTGTGTGTGTGTGTTTATGTGTGTGTGTGTGTGTATGTGTATGTGTGTTTATGTGTGTGTGTGTATGTGTGTGTGTGTGTGTGTACAGTATATGTCCCCTGGGGATCCAGTCCCACGCCGCTTGGAGAACCCCCGCCCAGTCAGGACAGATGAAACAGTGGCGTGTTTAATATTCACAGGCTGCGGGCTAATCCACTGTCACCGGGCCCAGAGGAGAGGGGCGCCATTACAAACCAGCCCATTCGTCAATGGACTGTTCAAATAAAGAGCTCTCCACACACAATCATCTACAGACGCAAGAGCAGTCCAATACACCCCGCTGTAGGGGGGAAGCCATCTTGAATAAAGGTGTTGGGGTAGAGAGTGAGCCGGGGTGAAATGAATCATCCGGAACAACATCCACATCTGACTTATTACAGATACGTATCTTCATACATGGTACCTTTCTAGCCCTTTGTTATTTGATATTTTCATATTTATATATATATATATATATATATATTTATTTTTTAATTCATAAATAATAATGTACATCAATGTATAAATATGAAAATATCAAAGGGCATATAGAAACATAGTGCTAATATTTAATGCTTATAAACAGACTAAGCAGAAATAAATACATAGGCTTAATTAATATTTAGTAAAAAAAAACAACAACAGAGATATTAAATATATTCTTGTTTGGCCTTAGGCTCACATACAGTAGGCTCAGTGAGCAGCGCTGAGAAGCAGTGTTAGGTACTGTGATCTATGTCACCATGGATATTAGCGCCGTAAGATTAACTCAGTCATGAACACTGGTCCCACTCATTCTAAATGCATGGAATATTACTAAATCCCCTTTAATGTACAGCCTTTGCATAATACTATACGTTATGCCACGATTACCTCAGTGTTCCTCTGCTTTGTGTCAGATGTTGAATGATGCTATTAGAGTGACATATGCCGGATAAATTGTCTAATATTTCACAATTATCGAGGGGAAATACATAAATGGAAGAGGGAATCAATTAGCCTGGGTTGTTGAATTAAACAATACATTACCCTGTCTTTTCTAAAGTCAAACGTCTGAATTATTCAATCACACGGCTAAATGCAAGTCTTTAATCTTCCCTATATTAAGATCAAATTCTATTCATTGAGATTGCTCTGCCCATCGCCACACATCCTCGTTCTTTCCTAGAGGTTCACGTCGTTAGAATGTCAAAACATGTTTGCAGTTAAGAAACGTAAGCTTTATTTTACCCGTTTTTTTTTTTCAATGTTTTTTTTTTCTTCATTGTACCCTCTAAAGTTTGGTTATGTAAAGGAAAATAAATGATCCCTTCTCACAGCTAATAAAATATGACTACAAATGAATCCAGGGAGTGCCAGCATGCTCCCTGCTCATTAGACTCTTGTTCTGAGGTGTAGCAGCAATTAATATGTCTTTCATTACAATATGGATATTTATTAATATGTCTTTCATTACAATATGGATATTTCCTGAATGTCCTTGGGACATCACATCTTACACACACACACACACACACACACATGCATGCACACATACATGCACACACACGCACGCACACACACACACACACACACACACACACATCATGCGACACAACCCCCAACCCGAACCCCCAGCTGCTATGCTACACCCTGCCGCACACACACACACACACACACACACACACACACACACACACACACACACACACACACACACACACACACACCAACACTACCCCCCCCCCCACCCTACACACACACACACACAACACCATCACCACCACTCCCCCGCCCCACAAACCTCCATCCTCTACCCCCACCCTCCTCCTACTAGCCTGGTAAACCAGACTCATCGCAAATAATTGTTGACATTTTCACTATGAGTCTGGACTTTTATCTGCCCAGACCCATTTGAGTGGGCGGGAACATTGCCTTGACAGACAAACTCCTTCAGCCAATTAGTGTAACAAAACATAGATCAAACTTTTTCCAAATCCAGTCGAAAGAACAGCAAAAATGTATTTTCCGCTGGGAAACTCTGCTACTGCATACTCTTGTTCTGCTTTAATTATTGTCATTGAGTCTATTTCTATAACTTCACATATGGCTGTGTTTATTCTTCTAACGTTAACGTTACCGCTCGTTGCTTCGGGAGCTGTCATTACTGTTCTACTACTAGAGGACTCTCGTCACCATCTAAGGGAACCAATCAGGGACTGGGGGCAGAACAGCAGTTCAAATGCAATCTCCTGATTGGTGCCCCATTTTCAAAAAAACACAAATCGCTCTGGGTGGCTGAAAGTCCAGACCCAGAGTGAAAACGGGAAAAAATATTATATTATATAAATATAAATATTATATTATAATATTATAATAGTATAATATTATATTATAATATAAATATATTAAAAAAATAAAGTGATGAGTTTGTTTTACCAGGCTAACAGTTTTCATGGAGCCCGGTACATGTGCGGAGCTGTCTGCATGTCTGTCTGCATGTCTGTCTGCTGTGTCTGTCTGCATGTCTGTCTGTCACCTCCCTTCCTCCGACACAGCCTGGGCTCAGAGCGCGGGGATATCCTCCGCTGAGCCTGTGATCGGAAGGGCCGGGATTAGAACAGGAAACGGTAGGGTTCGACACAGGAAGCTGTAGGTGCGACAGGAAACGGTAGGATGCCGGCGAAGGGCGGTGAGCTCACGCAGGGCCTCTCGCGCGTCCTGCTCTCCTCCCCTCGGAGTGTGAAGAGGCCTGACTGACAGACCGGAGAGAGAGAGAGAGAGAGAGAGAGAGAATGATGACAGGCGGGCAAAATCATGCAGTGTGTTTTCAAAGACGGTGGGTTATTACACATTTGAGTTGCTTAAATATGAGTCTCACTAGCCTCCTCTCTTCCTCCTTCCTGTTCAATCTCCTCTCCCCCCCTCCCCTCTCCTATCCTCTCATCCCCCCCCACCCCAACCCCCCCCCCCTCCCGCCAGCCTGCAAACTGACACACAATTACACACTTACTGATGCCATCGCCATGCCGATAATTAAAACTGCCACCGGAGGATTACTGTTGCTCGTCTACGTCGGGGAGGTTGTCAGAAGGGGCCGAGACCCCCGTCGCTCCTAAACCACATCCCCCCTACCGGCCGGGCCCCGTTTCCTGTTTGAGGGGGCCTCTACACCAATCAGCATGAATCACACAAATGAAGGGGAATTCATTATCTAGCCAATGGAAGAGGGCCGAGCGCCTTGACACGGAGGTCAGAGGTCACCTACGCATGCGTTTCCCAGAACTCCATTATTCCAACACTCATACTTCGGAGGTGACAGCCTGTCACCGCGCCAAAAGGCCACGCTACATCCTGGTGGTCCGAGCAGAACGAGCCTGCCACTGGCCAACCAGGCAGTGCTAGGACACACACACACACACGCACACACACACACACACACACACACACACACCGTCAATGGGCTTTCATTCATTACTCTGAGTGCAAGGGTGACTCATTTATTGGTTTGATGAAATAAGATGATCTTGGGTGTGATAATCATGGCTTTAATGCACTATAATTGTGAAATAACACACACGCACACACACACACGGGCAAGGGCACATGTAAACACACACACACACACACACACATGCACACTCATGCATAACATCTGTGTATTTCAGCATGAACAAATGAGCTGAGCTGTCTCCGGGTCTCTCCAGGGCAAGTCGACCCCTAACTGATCCTGGCCGTTATATTAGAGTAGACACACCTCCATTTACCATAGGCCCCTCCCTTTCATCTCCCCAGGACCCCGCCTACCTGCTGGGAAAGCCAATCATATACCTCCATCTATCCAACAGGCCAATCACACGCCCGTATCCCGCAGCCTGGTCGACAGAATCCCAGGGTTAATCTGGGTATATGCACAGGCAAGAATATAGATATCCCCTGTCTCTAGCTCTAGCCCCGAGGCCCCCAGAGCCCAGAACCCAGACCCCAACCCCCAGAACCCAGAGCCCAGAGCCCAGACCCCAACCCCTAGAACCCAGAGCCCAACCCCCAGAACCCAGAGCCCCGACCCCAACCCCCAGAGCCCAGACCCCAACCCCCAGAACCCAGACCCCAACCCCAACCCCCAGAACCCAGACCCCAACCCCCAGAACCCAG
>NW_028176550.1:35000-45000 GCF_949987555.1 Borostomias antarcticus | reverse complement strand
TCACGTATTTCAAGTAAATGTGCATCACCCTGATCAAGCAGCTGAGTTTGACACAGCTATAGCCGATCGGCTAATCATTGCTAGTTTTGCGTCTTTATCTCAGCTACAACTATGCTTGAACTTTCCAACTTCAATCTTTCCAACGTGTGCTTCTCATTATTATCTTGGGGGGAGGTCAGAAGCTTGTGTACTGGAGGGATTCTTTATTGGGAATAAGCCGTTGGATTGTATTCAGACATAGGCTGGTACTGTCAAGGATCACAGCCGACTGATACACTCTCCTCTCCCGCGACGGATGGTTATCAGCCGGGCTGGAGTTCCGTCTCTCATTGCTAACCAGCAGCTGACAACTTAGGCTAATGCTAGTTAGCTAGCTATCTACATCGTAAATTCGTCAAATTGAATAATCACCACACATAAAAAACTACCGATAGTTCAATCATGATGTAACTAAAATATCAGCTTAAACATTTTTTTTTCCATCGACAGATTTAGCTACAATGTCCGCAAACCTTAAAGCTAGGTTGCCAAATGACTGTCGCCTCAACGTCTTTGACAGCAGGTGCCAGCTAGCCAGTATTAGATGGAGCATGGACACCCGCTTGCTATTGGATTTTGAACTTGGTTTTAGTAGTATCGTTGTTGATGTTGAGCTTATCCCACAGCAGTGGTACCATGCGGTACCGTGGTACTACCGTTTGTCCAACATTATGGTATCATATATACCCTGCCGTTTACCGCAATCTACCGTTGGTACCGGTAGCTATACCATGCAACCCTAATTCCAACTATTCCTAGACATTAATATGAGGACATGAAGCCCCACTCACTGTCTCATTAATTAATTAATTAATTAATTCACTCATTCATTCATTCATTCACTCATTCACTCATTCATTCACTCACTCACTCACTCACTCACTCACTCACTCACTCACTCACTCACTCACTCTCTCCAAATTTTAAGTCAAATTCTAAGCCTGCAAATGGAACGGAAGCGTCCATTTCCTCCACCATCTCCACAAGTTCCATGTGGCTCCACCCTGCTCTGTTCTCACAGACATACTGAGCGTGTCCTAGTGCTGCTAGCTGCTTTTCTCTCCACACAGCCACCCCCCTCCCCCCGCCCTCCCCTTATTCCTAGTTTTCTTAAAAGCCCATTAAAATCTAATTGCATTTTCTGCTGCTGACTAACAATTCGAGCCCCAGCACCGCGGTCGGTGTACCAGCCAGCAAAAATAAATAACTAGTAGCAATGCATCCGCGTACTAAATCATCTTCTCTGTCTCTGCTTACTCTAGCAATTAATTCCCCCTCGATTGAGCATGTTGCTAACAGCCCATAATAACAGTAAACATGCAGTTAGCTGGTCATATTAACTCATTAACGTTATTGTTTGCATATGGCGTGCTGTAAATCTGTGTCCTCTGCAGTTTGCAAATGATTGCAATTAGTGAGGCATTGCCTCTCTCTCCTCTCCTCCTCCTCTCTCTCTCTCCTGTAACATGAGGCGAAACTGGCAAAATACGCCACTGTTGCTAAAAGACACCTCGACTCTGGTGGGATTTTCTGAAAATACAGCGGATATGACCTTCTGCAGTACAGTAGGTATGAATGGGATAGGTGACGACACTACTGTTATCAATATGCATCGATGACTCCCGTGTGGTTAGTTTTTAATGGCATTTCCCTAAACGTCCAATGAGGGTGTAGAGTCGCCCCCTCTCCGGGAGACCGAGGGTGTTAATATGACGTGTTAACTGGACGCCTGTTCTCTCCGGCTCCCAAAGCCTGATCACCTACACCTGGTCCTATCAGGCAGGATTAGAGCCAGCAGCAGCCTGTCTGGAGTGATCTTCCTCTGGGAGAGCGCCAGCCGCCCCCCCCCCCCCCCCCCCCCCCGTCCCTGGCTCATTCATATGGACGCAGCAAGGCACCCGGTTATCCCCTCTTATGGAGAACAAATGGATCCAGGAATATTTATTCCATGGCTGTGAAATAACCCTCCAGAATGTACGTTCGACTTGCTCAATCAATGCATTTAGTAAAGATGTGTTTGAGAGGGGCATTTAAGGATCAGCTGACATGGTTTGGAAATGAAATGGAAGAGGGAGTGAGGGGGGGGGGGCAGGGTGTGTGTGTGTGTGGGGGGGGGGATTCTAACAAATCTATCAGGAGCAAGATCAACAACTTAATGTTGAAAGCAATCACCCTGAGTCTATTTGAACTTGGATATGCAGATGGGGGGATGGTGGAGATGAGGGGGGGGGCAGAGGAGAGGTCCCCGAGGTTCGAGCACTCACTCACAGGATCAGCGGGCTCCGTCAGACCGGGCCAAATTACTCCCAAAGACGGGAGAATTTATCAAACATGAATTTCAACGAGGATTCACGCCTGAAGGAAAAAACTCAGAAGAGCCCGTTTAGGAGCGTCGGGGAAAAAAATAAATGCCTCCAAGGTTTAACTATTTATTTCCTGACATGCAATCAGCACGGGTCTCTCCTCATTTGCATAGTGGAGGCTGAAGAGACCATCTGGCCTGCTGAGCGGGAGAGCTCAAGGTAAGATCACTTAAAAATGTTTCACACAGCTACCAATCAATGGCATAGCCAGGCACAAACACACACACATACACACACACACACACACATGCAGACACACACCCATTGATCATTCAGCACATTTAGAAACATCAGAGGTATTCAGATCAGAGAGCGAAGGTCCTTGGTTACCCAATCCCTGACCAGATGGGCCAGATAGAGAACGATATTGACCAATGAACATCAAGCTATTATCTATCCAATACTACAACAGGCTAGGATGGACAAACAATCAGTTAATTCATGCAGTTCATGTTGATGTGTGTGTGTGTATGCACGTGTGTGTGCGCGCATGTGTGTGTGTGTGTGTGTGTGCGTATGATACCAGGCAGAGCGAGACAGCGTCAGATGTGCCGGCCTGCCCGTCTTCGGCAGATGACGTCCCCCCTGGGACAGACGGCGCCTGACGAGCTGTTAGATCTGTCTGCTAATTATCAACCTCCAAACCGTCAACGGCTTTGAAGATGCAGAGGACACATATCTGTAGGAGCTCGCAGCAGGGGTCACACGCTAACCTCTCCCCCTGCTAAGGAGTCACACTCTAACCTTTCCTCCTCTATTATGGAGAAGGGTACCCCCCCATTGTGATAGAGGGTTCTTGATAGAGGGTTCCCCTCACTGGCCGTGCACACACACACACACGCACGCACACGCACACACACACGTGCACACACACACGCACATACACACACACACATGCACACACACACACGCACACACACACACACGCGCGCACGCACACACACACGCACACACACACACACACACACACGCACACACACACACACACACACACACACACACACACTGTTCTCAGGAAAGCGGCCTCGGTCACTCGGAGTTCAGCATTTCTTTTTGGCCACCATGTGTGTAATTTCATTTTCATATAATTTTATTATGTTCTTTCACTCGTATTACACACAGTAGAGACACAGTGAAGCATTGATAGGCAGAGGCTTTAACAGTACAGGGCTAATGACCAGGTGGTCAATACTGTGATTCATAACATTTATACAACTCAAAACTCCGAGGGCTGCTCCCCTTTCGGCTTGAGTCCCTCCTTGTGTCAACAGATTGGAACCAGGTGTCTGTAATGAATAAGGCCATTAAGGACAGTTGAGACCTCACCGGGTAGGAATGCCAGGACTGAATGGACGACGTATCTGGCGGCAAATTCAAGTGGACAGGAGAGAGGACTTAGCATAATTGACCGGCGGGTTAGCCCCGGTGAAAGGGGAGAGCCTGCATCACACCAACATAGCCTCGTTAACGGAGCGACAAAAAAAAACCTGTGAAATATTGCGGCCGACACTCCCAGTCTCCGCCCACTCCTCGGGAACAGGAAGTGGAATGCTCAAGTGGGTCTGCGTTGCGAGCGGCGGTACATGCTCGAACTGGAACAGCGCAGAACAACACATGAAAAACGTTTTATTTTTTTATTTTTATCGTTCTTTAATTTGTCCCACGAGGGCTGTGGTAGATCGCACGGCTGACTGGCCCCAGCAGCGGCGGCAGCAGGATCCGAGCCGAGAACCTTCTGGAAATGTCATCAGCGTTCCTCACACACGGACAGGCCTGTCAATCACCGGGCAAGACGTGATTTCATTGGAGATTTACACATCTCATTACTGTGTGATTAGAGCTCCGCTCAAGAGCCAGCCCCAACACCACTGGAGTAGTCTCGCTCTGCTTCCTGCACACACACACGCGTCTCTACACACACACACACACACACACACACACACACACACACACACACACACACACACACACACACACACACACACACACAGACTGTTACTCTGTTTCACATCCAGCATGTAGCAGAGAGGCTGAAGAAGTAGGGGAGTTTGCAATGCTTAAAGTCGCACTGAAACGGACGTTTGAGATCATCTAACTTCCGTAGTTTGACGTATTTCCGATGCAAACAAGCTATGAGGGTGGGACATGTGTTTAGAGGAATTTGATTGGAACATTGACAATTGGACGGGTTTTAAGAACTTTAGAGAGATTCGATAGAATGATAGCGTTGATTGACGGGTGGATGTCGTGAGATTATTGGCCTAAAATCTAAGGTACCTGTTGTCGTCATTGCACGTGACCTACCGTTTTCCAGGAAGTAATAAATTATATACTTTGATATAAGATTACAACAAAAGTAGAATTTTGTAATTTTTTGGCATACATCGTTGAATAGGTGAACACTATGACCAATTATATGAACCAAAATAGGACAGAATGCTTTTTTCATTTCAGTGCGACTTTAATTTGTAAATCAGGAGGTCCTGGAATCATGGCCACAACAGTGCGACTTATGAGTTTTCATAATAGCCACTCATCATTTCACCATAAACGCCCACCTGCTTACCTGTAGGGCTTACAGTAATGTTATCATAATACCAAAATGACACCAAAAAGCATTAAACCACTGGCCAGCATACTACCGGTAAATTACCATTACATTACATTACAGTCATTTAGCAGACGCTTTTATCCAAAGCGACTAACAATAATTGCATTTAACGTAGGAAGAGCCAATGTACTAATACTTGACAGAACTCACAAGTGCATCTTCTTTCTAAAACAAGTGACTAAGAGCATAATCTAGTGCTGAAAGCAAAGTGCAATAATAGCAATCTAAAGTACAATACAATACAATACAATACCATCTAAGTCTCCTCACCAACTCAGCAGCCTACTCATCTTCATCTCCACCTCTCTCTCCGATTCCACGTTCTCCTCATCATTCCTCTTCTCGTTCTAGCAATATGTTTTATTTTAATCATGCTCGCATGTCCTTTACCTGTGCTGAACCACCCTCTTCCTCCCAAATGACGTTGGCCGTCTTTAGTGCCTCGGGTTCCAACTGGTTCGAGGAAATGAAAGAAGTTTGAATGTCTTTTGGACATTTTAGCACTTTGCTCACGACGTAGCCTATGTTACTTCCACGCCTGCACAAAAATGACACGGGGAGACGGTGTCACTGTGTCACCAGAGTGATTGACGCCTGTCATGTCTGTCATGCATCCAAAATAGGCAAGTGATTTACGAGTAACTTCAATGGGACATAAAATAATGATAGAACCGATACTGTTAAGTATTACACATAATTTATTTTGAAATTTTGACAATTACAAACAAGAGGCCAGATCCAAACAAATAGGTCCAAATACTGGAGGTCCTGAATCTTATTCTGGAGGGATCCGCCACAGATATAGCACTGGGAGTGATGAAAATAACATATTTTGCACTTTACTTTACTTTTCTGTGTGTGTGTGTGTGTGTGTGTGTGTGTGTGTGTGTGTGTGTGTGTGTGTGTGTGTGTGTGTGTGTGTGTGTGTGGTGAACGTATGTATGCACTCCCCTCCCCTGGGGAGAGCCAGAGCTGGTCCCCACAGAGCAGCACAGAGCTGAGGGAATTCTCCCTCACAATGAGGCCTGCACTGCTCCTAATCTGGAGCTGATCACCACTGTTAGCATAGAGCACACCAGCTAGGACTGACTAGGACTGACCAGGACTGACTAGGACTCACCAGGACTAACAGGGACTGAACAGGACTGACCAGGACTGACCAGGACTGACTAGGACTGACCAGGACTGACCAGGACTGACCAGGACTAACAGGGACTGAACAGGACTGACCAGGGACTGACCAGGGACTGACCAGGACCGACTAGGACTGACTAGGACTGACCAGAACTGATCAGATCTGACCAGAACTGACCAGAACTGACCAGAACTGACCAGGACTGACCAGGACTGACCAGAACTGACCAGCACTGACCAGGACTGGGACACTCAACCCAGGTTCGGATGCAGTTAAGACAGTTGCAAGTTTTTTTAGACCAGAAATCAATGAATACAGTTATATTTGTCGTCACTGTACCAGTTAGCCACAAGCAAGCGCACCCCAACTATATTTTTCTCAGACAACTGTGTTTAGTTGTATAGTATTGGACCAGCTAGCTCTGCCTGGAGTGTGCTGCCAGCAGGAGTTTAGTTCTAGTCCCAGTTCTGCCCCAGGCCTCGAACCTTCAGGCCCTACACCTCCTAATACACGAGTACACACACGCGTGCACACACACATACACACACATACACTTACACACACACAGCCTTTGACACTTCAACATTGTGACAACCTCTCACATTTGGAGGAAATTCTTTGGAAAATGAGAAACATCCTCTCAGATAGGACATCCTGGATCACTTATACTCTGGGTCTGAACCTGATACTGCACGCACACACGCATGCACACACACACACACACATGCACGCACACACATGCACGCATGCACACACACACACACACACACGCACACACACACGCACACACACACACATGCACGCACACACACACGCACACACACGCGCGCGCACACACACGCACTGTTTTTGTATGTTTGTGAAGTATGTGTTGTGTCAACTAACACACTGAAAGATAAACTCCCAACATGAAGTGCTCCCCCTCCTCCTTCTACTCCCCCCCCCCCATTCTAATTAGAGGCTGTGTGATAAAGGGCCTGTCCAGGGATCATCTGAGGTCCCTGAAACAAAGAGGAATATTTAGCAATTAGCCCTCAGCTCATCTGCATAGCGGAGATTAACACACTCCGCTCTCTGAGACCGCTGCCGACTCAACACTCCAACCAGCCCTGATATCAGTCTGCTCAGAGCAGAGAGACGAGGGAGAGGGAGGGAGAGAGAGAGAGAGAGAGAGAGAGAGAGAGAGAGAGAGACTCCTATCAATATATCCCAGCCCTAACTACTGAGCCTCATGTCAACACAAACGCACAAACTCTGCGTTTTGAATCACTCGGTGAAAATATGACTGAAGTTAGCGTGCGTGTGTGCGTGTGTTAAACAGAAACCAACTGCCGCTTTTTACCAGTCTGATTGTTTGAGCCCGAGTGCCCCCCCTTATTAACACACTCACTCGTCTCTGATAAAACGGCTACTGGCTGTGACAACTTTGTTAAGAGTGTGTGTGGTAGGGGGCGGGGGGGGGGGGGTCTATAACGATACCAGCGCTAATGAAGGCTGCATGTTCTCAGTGTGGGTGGAATGGTGTGAACTTCCATTACTGACATTAGACAGTAAAATGGTGATTATGGAGGCCGAGGTCTTCGCAGGGTTAAACAGTGTTGAGTTCTGCTGTGAACTCCTCTTAATTGCAATTATATCTGAAAGAACGACAGTCTCGTTCGCACGCTCGCCGCGGCAGAGAAGAGGTGAGGAAGGGGAAACAGAACGTTAATTAGCGCAAACCGAATGGTCTTTTTGAACAAGTGAACAAGTGTCAAAGTCTGCTGTGAAACATCATTTTCTCTTATGAAGAACACATCATAGTCGATAATTATATTATTAGGATTCTGATTCCTGGGCTTTATTCGGTTTTATGACGTGCTTTATGGAAAGACAGGTCTATTCGAACCGTACCAGGTATATTAGGTTTTAGGAGCTTTTTACAACCGCTGATACAGTAAGATGCTTTGTAAAAGTACTTTGCACACACACACACACACACACACACACACACACACACACACACACACACATAGCCTCACAAACACTTGTGCGAGGCCACGTTGACAGACAGGCGGGCGGTGACACGACAGCTCAGCTCCCGCTGACCCTCCCTCTCCTCTCCACGGGCTCTTAGCTGTCATCAGAGCGGCCATGTTCTCCCAGGTTAACTCTCAGACAGACGGCGAAGAGTCATGTGATCAGGGACGCACCGCGCAGACGCTCCGCAGGCCGCCAAGCTTCCGCAAACGGCGCCAGACAGAGAAGACCGCCGTTAGGAGTGTGAAAAACAAACAGCCCCCGTGTTCCTGGCACACTTTCCTCCGCAGGAGGAATCTTTACTTCTGTCGCACGTCCTTAATTTCGAGGTCGGATAATTACGCGCGTTAATGTCTTCGTGGTCGCGGCGCGCGCCCGAGCGTCGTCTGGCACGTCCGGAGTGATGTGGCGACGGTCTTCGGGGCCGCCTGAGATGTATGGATCTGGAGCACGATGGCCGCTGTGTGACTAATTGGACCGCCGTCGAAGTTCCGCCGTCATCTGCAGAGACGGAAGACGGCGCGTCCACTGAGGACATGGAGGACGGGGGGGTTTGGAAGAAAGGGATGAGCACTACGAAGAGAATATTCTATCGGTTTTCTCTCGCTTTTTCTGCTATACAGTACATGTGTTTCTACTGTGTGTGGATGTGTGTGTCTGAGGAGTCATTATAAGCCTGCATAAGAAGTACAGTTAGAAGGCTGTTAGAGGTCTTTGACAGTCAAATATCCTGAGAGGTTACAACCCAACGACACGGTTATCTCTTCCGCTCGTGTCTGTCGTGTTCCTGACCGGGCAGACACGGACGACTTCTGGTTAAACCCTCTAATCTGGCAGGAAGAGACAGTTGAATATTTCATGTCCAGGCTGCTTTGATAGGAGGGCACTTTTCTCCACCTCGCTATTCATGAACACATTAGCTCATTCCGCTCGTCTGGTCTGATCTGGTCTGGTCTGGTCTGGTCTGGTCTGGTCTGGCTTAGCCTGGTCTGGTCTGGTCTAGTCTGGTCTGGTCTGGTCTGGTCTGGTCTGGTCTGATCTGATCTGGTCTGGTCTGGTCTGGTCTGGTCTGGTCTGGTCTGGTCTGGTCTGGTCTGGTCTGGTCTGGTCTGGCCTGGTCTGGTTGGTCTGGTTGGTCTGGTCTGGTCTGGTCTGGTCTGGCCTGGCCTGGCTTAGCCCGGCCTGGCCTAGTCTGGTGTGGTCTGGTTTGGCCTGGTCTGGTGTGGTCTGGTGTGGTCTGGTGTGGCCTCATCTGGGACTAACATTTAGACCGTAATAGTCCATCATAATAAGGAACCGTTTGTCGCTCAAAGTGTGCCAGAGACAGGGTTGTGGTAGGAAGGCTATAGGCTACTGTACACACACATGCTGAGAATCCATATTTACATCCCCCATTTGATCAGCAACGAAGCACTGTGTCATGCTTCATACAGCATACTACTGTATCTGACATCATCTTCTCTGTGTGGAGGAAGATGAGGAGGAGGAGGGGGAGGTGGAGGAGGAGGAGGAGGTGGAGGAGGTTGAGGAGGAGGAGGAGGAGGAGGAGGAGGAGGAGGAGGAGGAGGTGGAGGAGGGGGAGGAGGAGGTGGAGGAGGAGGAGGAGGAGGTGGAGGAGGAGGTGGAGGAGGAGGAGGAGGGGGGGGAGGAGGAGGAGGAGGAGGAGGTGGAGGAGGAGGAGGAGGAGGAGGAGGAGGAGGAGGAGGTGGAGGAGGAGGAGGAGGGGGAGGAGGAGGAGGTGGAGGAGGAGGAGGAGGAAGAGGAGGGGGAGGAGGTGGAGGAGGAAGAGGAGGAGGAGGTGGAGGAGGAGGAGGAGGTGGAGGAGGAGGAGGC
>NW_028176550.1:17500-25000 GCF_949987555.1 Borostomias antarcticus | reverse complement strand
CGACGTCTATTTTACACGGTTTAGATCGCCGGGGAGCGGTGGATTCCCTCGCCGCGCTCTTGAGAGAATAACGTTTAAAAGGGTGTAAAGGAAAAATCTTACTTGGTTTAGTTTAGATTTCAAAGAACACGCTGAGTGGTCGGTCAAGCTGGTTTCAAACAAAGACAATAGTTTTATTCTGTTACGATTTTGCAAATTCGGACTCGAGCACAGGAAGTGAATCCAGGCTGAGTGAGTCACTTGGGGACGAGGTCGATAGGTTATAACGTGAAAAAGGAAGTGACATAGTTTCAGGATGAAGAGGACAGGGAAGTGATGTCACACAGGAAGAATTTGTACTTTTAACAGACTGACAATAAGAACGAACTACAAAGTTAGAACAACAGTCAAGTAGGAAAACAAAACACTTTGGTGAGACTTGAATTTCATTCACAAGGGAAAGCGGGGTCGGCGATTTGCTCTCTCTCTCTCTCTCCGAACCGTAGCGATAGGGCGTGATTTTCCAGCAGGCCCTCGAGGAGTGGACGCACTCTAACATTAGCTAGCGTGGCCCGACTCTATGTTTCGGACGCGACGTATTTAGGACGCCGTTGGGACAGCGGGGAGGGAGGGAGGGAGGCCGGAGGAGGGCGGGGCCGGATGGCGCCCCGGTCTGCACGCTCACCGTACCGGCACGGCCGCTCGCCAAAAACATTGAGGCGACCCCGCCCATCATCGCCGCCGCCCATGATCAGAGGAAGCATGGACACGCGACGGGCGGGGAAATCTGTGTGCGCGTGGGTGTGTGTGTGTGTGTGTGTTTGGTGTCTGGGCTGATCGGATCAAAAAGGACCAGGAGGCTTGGCCTGATGTCGAGAGAGAGAAAGAGACAGAGTGCGAGAGAGAGAGGACAGAGAAAGACATACAGAAAGAGAGAGAGAGAGAGAGAGAGAGGACAGAGAAAGACATACAGAAAGAGAGAGAGAGAGAGAGAGAGAGAGAGACAGAGTGCGAGAGAGAGAGGACAGAGGAAGACATACAGAAAGAGAGAGAGAGAGAGAGAGAGAGAGGACAGAGGAAGACATACAGAAAGAGAGAACAGAGAAAGAGAAAGAGAAAGAGAAAGAGAGAGAGGTGTCCGGTTATTTCCAGCAGAGGGGGCTCCTCGCTACAGCTCTATTATACGATCCACTAATAACTCTGATTACCAGGACAACTACTCCTGTGACCTCCTCCTCCTCCACCCTCATCCCTCCCTACTTCCGCTTTCTGTCCTTCCTCCTCCTCGTCCTCTTCCTCTCGCCCTCCTAGACTGTAACCTCAATTCTACCTCATCCCAAGAGCCAGGGTCATCCCAAACCACCTCTGTTACACCCAACCAAAGAGGACGGCGGCAGATTCGAACCGCGGTTCCTCCCCCTGGCGCCCGACCGCCTGCATGAACGATCCAGACTCTCGTCACGCTGGGTCGCCGTCGTCACCCTCCAATCTGGCAGTCGTCCGCATGTGGTTTTAATGCTTAAATCAGATCTTGTTCCGAAACCGCACGCCTAAATGGTATTTGCCTAATCCCCTCTCTCCCGTCTCTCTGTGTGGAGAGCAGCCTGGGGGCCCGGGTGACTGGGAGGGCCTCGTCGCAAGACACAAAGCCAGCAGAGACATTACACTCCCGGCCCATTGTTATCCTGCATGTCCTACTCTGCTGTTAGCCGCCTGCGTGCCCTGCAGTCAACACATTAGCGTTAGCTTTACTCTTATCTTACGGCCCGGGAACCTTCTCTCTCTTTAATACGGAGAACGGAAGGAGCTGAGCGCAATCAGGTGGCGGTTGCTAGCACAGCTAGCAGGGTAGTGATGATCGGCCACCCGAATGTTAGCCGCTCGAACGATCGCACCCGAGCCGTGGGTCGTTGCGTTGAGTTTTCGTTTCGGCCCAAGGAGCGCGTCTAGCAGTTCGCCCTGGGATGTCCTGACGGAAACCGAGACTCTGATCGTTGGTGTGCGTGGAGAGAGAGGTCAGAGAGAGGTCAGAGTGGAAACAATCCAAGTTCGTTTTCGTCTCGGTCTCCGGCGTTCCCTACCCTCTTACAGCAATAACAGGAAAATGGAAGTCAAACACGGCAAGATCCGCGCGGCAAGAGCTCTCGCGCGTTCACACACGCCCCGCCCGGAGAGCGCCGCCCGTCACTTCCTGGTTTTGGCCGCGACGGTACGCGGGGTAGACGTTTACACAGTGGAAGCCCACCCCGGCGTTCCCCCCCAACCCACCTCCCACCCCATCTACTACCCAGGCGGGAGACAGGGGGAGGGGCTGGGGGTGTACCAGGGGGAGGGGCTAGGGGTGTACCAGGGGGAGGGGCTAGGGGTGTACCAGGGGGAGGGGCTAGGGGTGTACCAGGGGGAGGCAGGGAAGGAAGCAGGAAGGGAGTATAGAAGGATGCCCGTACGAAAGGATGGATTGGATATAGGGATGGAGGAATTTGGGGTCTGAATCCGACGGCGTGTTTCACCCTTCCTCTCCCTCCCCGGGACGCCGCGTCTGTCTGCCGGTGGTGGAGTGACCGTCCATATTTATTCAGGTTTAGGGCTCCGTCGTCCAGCCCGGGGGGGGGTGTGGCTAAGACACGGCGAAACCCTAGAAGCCGGCGTTTATTATCGCGGAAAAGGAGCCGACGCGTTTATCCAAACATATATTCATGGAGGAAGACTTACAAACAAAACAAGCAGCTTTAGACCACATCCAGATCGGATCGGCTCACCGAGTGAATCGGAGGAATGTAAATCAACACAGACTGCCGTCGTCTCGTCGGAAATGCCGCAGACGAAATGTCACATCTATCTTGAGAGGGGACACGTCCTAGATCATTAAAGGAGGGGCCGTACTGGGTCTTGTGGGGGTGGTTGGGGGGTGGTTGGGGGGGGTTGTGGCCTGCTGGCAGACTCACCTCTCTGGGGCAGAGAGAGACACAGGCTGGGCAGATGGCTCTGGGACTCCCGGCGGACCGGAGCAGATCTTAGCGGGGGTGGCTCCGCCATACATCCCCTCTGTCTCTCGTCTCTGCCAGGCCTGCGCGCGTGTGTGTGTGTGTGTGTGTGTGTGTGTGTGTGTGTGTGTGTGCGTGTGTGTGTGTGTGTGTGTGGGCGCGCGCACGTGTGTGCATGTGCGTCGGTGAATCGCGCTAAATAGTTTGGAGATATCAATCACCAAACAATCACCCCCGCCGTGTCAAGACTCTACCATTAGACCACGATGACTCCAGAGGAAGACGCGGTTCGCGCGCCACGTCCGCTGCGGTCGCGGGATTGTCCGTCCGCGGCGCCGAGATCTGACACCTTCCCTAAGGCGGCCTGGCTTCCCCTGATTAAATATTGGTCCTCCACATCTGATCTCATTAAACGATCAAAACGCCGGATTTGTCTGATTAAATATTCATAGCACGGACATTTATGTAACCTGCCCCCACCAATGAGCTCTCAAGGACAGCGGAGCTGGGAGGGATGTGTGTAGCGCGTACCGCAGGGCCGGGCGGTCAACGTGGCGAGGCGTCGCGGGGCTTAGCCAATAACGCCCCGCCGTGCCGCTGGTTTGGGCCGGCCGCTCCGAGCCATCAATATTTGACCCCCCCCCCACCCTCTTGGAGGTAGCTGCGTCCTCGCCCGCCTGACCCCGCCCCGCCCTCGGGGGTGGGGCATCTTAGACGAGGGGAAGCTCCCCCGACGGGTCCTCCCCAACAACAAATAAGCCCGTCCGCGGGTTTCGTCGCCCCGCGCCGTCTCCCTGGTCGGACCACTTAGAGCGCAGATTCGTCTGACCGCTGACTGTCAATGGCGTCTACGGGAGGCGAGCTGGGCGGCGGTCGCGGTGCTATGCGCCGCTGTGAGCCTGAACCCCCGTCACCTGTATAAAGAGCTTCTCTGTTCGAGCCGACCAGAGCGCTCAACTCTCCGCTGCTAGGCGGCCCGGGGGGTGGGGGGGGGTTATTTAATAACCCCACCTACGTTAGGATTCAGCTCGTGACAGGGCAGGAAGTGTGCTCCCTGCTTCCCCATTCGCCTCTCATTTAGCCCTATCAGCAGTGACCTCTGGAGGAAGTGGTCGCCGGTCATGTGACCCCTGAGATGTCACCCCCCCCCCCCTCCCATCATTTGCTGTATCACAGCTGAATTATGGATGGCAGAGACATTCGTCCCTCCTGGGTGAGTCCATTCAGGAAGCTAGCAGGCGGTCTCAGGTCGGCGCCGCGGTCTCAAATCGAATCGGCGCAAACTTTTGAGGGGAGATTTAGCAAAGAACTGGGAATAACAAACGGCATTATCATCAATGCAATATCTTGAAACCAAATCGAGGTCAACTTCGACCGCCCTCGCGCAATCCCCCGCCTTTTTTTCCGCAACAAGCCGACAGGCAGAAGAAGAACACCTCCAACTTTTCTCCCAAACACCTCCTCCCGTTCGCCAAGGGCCGACGCGTGTTTGGGTCCGCGCGGGGGGACGGGCAAATAAAGAGGTCGCCTTTAAGTCAAACAGAGGGAGTTGTGGGAGAGACGCCGAGCTCATAAGATTCATGCAAATGCGGCGGGCTGCTCTCCGCGACTGGCAGACGGCGCGGCGCTCTGACCTTTCCCCGCCTGATGAAAGACAAATGTCAGGAGGTGGCGGAGGAGGACGATGGGCGCCGGCGTTGCCCGGGCGTTGCTGTGTTGTCTCTCGTACGCCGCTCGCCAACGCCATTAATTCAACCCGGCGGCGTCGATACCGAGCACCCACGCACGCACGCACGATGTGGGTTCAGAGACTTATTTAGGGCTGGTACAGACAATGTTGAAGTTAACCGATTGTATACATGATGTACAGTATCACATAGAAGCACCGGTAGAAAGTCGCTTATAAATGATAGTTTTGAAGTAATGTATGCATTTGTGTCGGAAAGTTGTGTCCGTTGAGATTTGAGAGCATTGATGTTGTGATAAAATACCCGAGCAGACAAAATATATCCTTCCTGCTCCAATCTCGTAATGGCTTCCAGATCAACACAGGGGCAGCCGAACCTCAGAGCAATATGCAGCACTGTGTACCGTAAATGCCTCTCATATATAATATAACTTTAATATAACTTCCTGTGTGAAGATCAGATTCTTTAATCAAATGTCAGAATATCAGGTTATACCGTTAGAGTCTGTAGAGATTTCAACCAACCGAGCCTAAAATAAAAATTTGGCTCTTGGTAAAAAAGTGAGGCTGTTTTCAATGTAGACAAAGTTGAGCAAACTAAGCAAACGTACAACTTTTCTCAATCGTTCCATTATTCACATGGAAATAACTAAGAGATCACCGCAGAAACTCATATAAGGAAAAATATATTTGTTCATATTTAACCTAAATGTCTCCCTAGCTTTCTCTGTTTACTCTATACTGTACGCGAGAGTAAAACATTCATATCATAACAAAACACTGGTACGTGTTTCCCAGGGTGCACCAGGGTTTCCCAGGGCCCACCAGGGCCTAGTGGACCGTTTCTTCTAGACACTGATGCGGGACATCACCCTACTCTGTTGTATATTTCTCCGCTGTTGCATCAGGGTGGCTTAAGTGAAGGATCGCAACACAAAACAAGTTCCCCCCTCCAGTCCTCTCCACCACACCCCCCCCCCACCCTCCTCCCACCCCCCACCCCCCTCCTCTAGCAGTTATTGTTTGCGGAGGGGATGACAAGATTGATGTTGCGCTGTAAATCACCGCCGCCGTGTCCGCCATCATCAGTGAACCCTTCCCCCATCGCCGATCCATCATCTGCACAATGGAGACGGATAGGAGGCCGGTGGCGGCCGGCGCCGCCGGGGCCGTGCGGAGCGGCCGGGTCCTGACCCGCGCTAAGGAACCAGATCGCTTGAGAGATACGGCCCCTCCGCCGCCACCCACGGGCCGACGAGACGGCCGCGTTTCGCCCGCTGCCGAGCGCACGGAATCACGCTATCTGAGACGCTGTTGTACCGTAGATACGAGCGGTCAGCACACTCGTTACTGTATGTGTGAGTTTCCCAGCGATCCTGAGGGTGTTGTTCTGTGAGGCCCAGCTGCGTGTCTCGTACAATAGACAGCAGGGGGCCGGTCTAGGCAGTACAGTAATGTACAGTACCCAGCCAGCAGCCAGAGGGGACAAAGTGCAGTATTACCGAACCAAAGACAAATACAATTTGCCTGAACACGCTCCGCTTGCTAAAACATGAATACTTTAACTCTTTCTGTGTGTTTATTAAACCCTTACAACGTCACTTTTCTGTTTGTTTGTTCAGTTCAATCGAGGGGGTTGAGGGGGTCGTGGGGGGGGGCGCCTTCCCAGCATCCTTATCTGCATAGGGAGCTAGCTTTGATAATTGGGATGGTATGATTCTCTATTGTTCATGTAATTATTAGCAGAAGACGAGTTGCCCTACTCCCGCTCTTTAGGAGGGATTTGAGGATCTGTGCCATAAGTGTTTATACAGAGACTCGTACCACAGAGCAGCGTTTTATCAAAGGGAAGAGCTCCAGGGGGCCACAGATATTTATATTTCTCTGTAATTGAGTTGTTTTGTGACTATATGGGGCATGTTTGTTCCAGTATGTTCTATAAGCATCCAGCGACGTGATTAGCTAAACACTTCAGGATGTTTGCGCTTGTGCAAAAACCGCTGAACGGGCGATTCGCAGGATGTGGGTGGTTTGTTCAAGTCGGGAGAACTAATCGGCCGTGTGAGCGAGTGTTTGTTTTGCAGCGGTGAGGTGTTTGTCTAACCGTTTGTTGTCTGTCTACCTCAAAGAATAAATCGTCTGGATGTGCTGTCTGTGAATTGTCTGGATTAATACACAAACAATGTACTGTACCGACCTCACTACATATGAATATAATACCGATAATAATAATCTCACATGATGTATTAACCAGTGCTTCAAAATCTTAAAGCGTATTACTTTAAGCTAGTTTGTTAAAAGTGTAGAACTGCATAGTGGTTCTAGCACGTATTCTTTATTCCTCTACATCAATCTCATAATTAGAGATTTATGTAGCTTCTCACCCCGGCAAATAACTCTCTCAAACACACCCTGATGTCTCTGCCTCATCCACCCAAATGAAATATTACACTGTTGTTGTAAATATAGACGTCCTGCCAATGCACAATAACCTGGAGGAGAATTAGTACAGCTTGTCAATGAGAAGGCTTGTTTTTTCAGATGCAGCAATAACCTGCAAATTATATTATTGTAGCTTGGAGCTAAGTTATTGCTTTAATGTAATAGCATTTGATATTTAAAGGCAGCGTGTTATAATTCAGACGATGGAGCCGTTTGAAATTAAGTTGCAGCAATTCCAATAATTTCTTGTAATAATGCATTCTGAGAGCAATATCTTTTATTGTTTTTTTTGTGTGTGTGTGTGTGACAATGAAGTTATGCTGCGAGGTTAGTCTCTGTGTCACAGTGAGGCACGGTCGGTGATAAGGTTTTATATTACCCAGGACTTTACCATGAGAACGTAACCTG
>NW_028176550.1:7500-15000 GCF_949987555.1 Borostomias antarcticus | reverse complement strand
TTTAGAGCGTAGAGGTTTAGAGTGTAGAGGTTTAGAGCGTAGAGGTTTAGAGTGTAGAGGTTTAGAGCGTAGAGGTTTAGAGCGTAGAGGTTTAGAGTGTAGAGGTTTAGAGTGAAGAGGTTTAGGGTGTAGAGGTTTAGAGCGTAGAGGTTTAGAGCGTAGAGGTTTAGAGTGTAGAGGTTTAGAGCGTAGAGGTTTAGAGCGTAGAGGTTTAGAGCGTAGAGGTTTAGAGTGTAGAGGTTTAGAGTGTAGAGGTTTAGAGCGTAGAGGTTGAGAGCGTAGAGGTTAAGAGCGTAGAGGTTTAGAGCGTAGAGGTTTAGAGCGTAGAGGTTTAGAGTGTAGAGGTTTAGAGTGTAGAGGTTTAGAGTGTAGAGGTTTAGAGCGTAGAGGTTTAGAGTGTAGAGGTTTAGAGCGTAGAGGTTTAGAGTGTAGAGGTTTAGAGCGTAGAGGTTTAGAGCGTAGAGGTTTAGAGTGTAGAGGTTTAGAGTGAAGAGGTTTAGGGTGTAGAGGTTTAGAGCGTAGAGGTTTAGAGCGTAGAGGTTTAGAGTGTAGAGGTTTAGAGCGTAGAGGTTTAGAGTGAAGAGGTTTAGGGTGTAGAGGTTTAGAGCGTAGAGGTTTAGAGTGTAGAGGTTTAGAGTGTAGAGGTTTAGAGTGTAGAGGTTTAGAGTGTAGAGGTTTAGAGCGTAGAGGTTTAGAGCGTAGAGGTTTAGAGCGTAGAGGTTTAGAGTGTAGAGGTTTAGAGTGTAGAGGTTTAGAGCGTAGAGGTTGAGAGCGTAGAGGTTTAGAGCGTAGAGGTTTAGAGCGTAGAGGTTTAGAGCGTAGAGGTTTAGAGTGTAGAGGTTTAGAGTGTAGAGGTTTAGAGTGTAGAGGTTTAGAGCGTAGAGGTTTAGAGTGTAGAGGTTTAGAGCGTAGAGGTTTAGAGTGTAGAGGTTTAGTGCGTAGAGGTTTAGAGTGTAGAGGTTTAGAGTGTAGAGGTTTAGAGTGTAGAGGTTTAGAGTGTAGAGGTTTAGGGTGTAGAGGTTTAGAGCGTAGAGGTTTAGAGTGTAGAGGTTTAGAGTGTAGAGGTTTAGAGTGTAGAGGTTTAGAGTGTAGAGGTTTAGAGCGTAGAAGTTTAGAGCGTAGAGGTTTAGAGCGTAGAGGTTTAGAGCGTAGAGGTTTAGAGTGTAGAGGTTTAGAGTGTAGAGGTTTAGAGCGTAGAAGTTTAGAGCGTAGAGGTTAAGAGTGTAGAGGTTTAGAGCGTAGAGGTTTAGAGCGTAGAGGTTTAGAGCGTAGAGGTTCAGATCGTAGAGGTTCAGAGCGTAGAGGTTTAGAGTGTAGAGGTTTAGAGCGTAGAGGTTTAGAGTGTAGAGGTTTAGAGCGTAGAGGATTAGAGTGTAGAGGTTTAGAGTGTAGAGGTTTAGAGCGTAGAGGTTTAGAGTGTAGAGGTTTAGAGCGTAGAGGTTTAGAGTGTAGAGGTTTAGAGCGTAGAGGAGTGTAGAGGTTTAGAGCGTAGAGATTTAGAGTGTAGAGGTTTAGAGCGTAGAGGTTTAGAGCGTAGAGGTTTAGGGTGTAGAGGTTAAGAGGTTTAGAGCGTAGAGGTTTAGAGTGTAGAGGTTTAGAGTGTAGAGGTTTAGAGCGTAGAGGTTTAGAGCGTAGAGGTTTAGAGTGTAGAGGTTTAGAGTGTAGAGGTTTAGAGCGTAGAGGTTTAGAGCGTAGAGGTTTAGAGCGTAGAGGTTTAGAGTGTAGAGGTTTAGAGTGTAGAGGTTCAGAGCGTAGAGGTTTAGAGCGTAGAGGTTTAGAGTGTAGAGGTTTAGAGCGTAGAGGTTTAGAGCGTAGAGGTTTAGAGCGTAGAGGTTTAGAGTGTAGAGGTTTAGAGTGTAGAGGTTTAGAGCGTAGAGGTTTAGAGCGTAGAGGTTTAGAGCGTAGAGGTTTAGAGTGTAGAGGTTTAGAGTGTAGAGGTTTAGAGTGTAGAGGTTTAGAGTGTAGAGGTTTAGAGCGTAGAGGTTTAGAGCGTAGAGGTTTAGAGCGTAGATGTTTAGAGCGTAGACTCCCTCACGCAGTAAGAGGAGTGTGGAGGTTCTGCCAGCTGTCTGCTGCCAGTCACAGCCTCCTCTAAGAAGCTCAGGCACGCCGCCACACGGCCCTAAGCCTCATCCCTCCCCCTCATCCCAGCTCCTCGTTTCTACACTCGTCTCCTCTCCTCTTTCTCCTCCTCTGCTCCACCCTCCCCTCCCCTCCTCTCCTCTTCTCTCCCAACCCAGAGATAGAGAGAGAGAGAGAGAGATAGAGAGAGAGAGAGTCTGGTGACCCAAGATAGAGGGAGGGATTTCCAGAGGATGGCTCAAGTCTGTTATTTGATGTGTTTGAGACTTGACCCATGTAATCTCCGCTTGTTTGGACTCGATTGTTTTCTCTCTGTATCATCCTGAAGACGAGCCGTCTCTCTCTCTCTCTCTCTCTCTCTCCCTCTCTCTCTATCTCACTCTCTCTCTATCTCTCTCTCTCTCTCTCTCTCTCCCCCTTTCTCTCTCTCTCTCTCTCTCTCTCCCTCTCTCTCTACTGTAGCTCTTTCTCTCTCTCCCTCTCTATCTCCTCTCTCTTTCTCTCCTTATTTCTCTCTCTCTCTCTGTCTCTCTCTCCTCTCTCTCTCTCTCTCTCTCTCTCTCTCTATCTCTCTCTCTCTCTCTCTCTCTCCCTCTCTCTATCTCCTCTCTCTTTCTCTCCTTATTTCTCTCTCTCTCTCTATCTCTCTCTCTCTCTCTCTCTCTCTCTCTCTCTCTCTCTTTGTACATTACCAGTAGCCACAGTTCAGACTGTTCAAATGTCAAGTGCTCTTAATGTGCTGCTGCCCTAACAGCCCTTTTCCTAATGAATTCCAGTGCTCACGTTATGACAGACGGACACAAACGGCGGTCGTACCCCACATATTTCCCCACAGCAATTGAAATAAATATGTTTTTAGCCGTTTACGTTTGATTTTAAAAGCCCAGATATGCCCCGAGAAGTATTAATCTGCGCCTGAAGCCAAGTGTTGCGAGCTGTCAGAACACCGCGGCGTAACGCGAAGCACAGCGCCGCCGGCGTGCCGTCCAGACGCCGTCCACCTTATCTCACAACCACAGCTCTCTTCTCAAAGTTAACCCAACAAATAATTATCAATAAAGGTCTCCTGTGTGCCGAAGCACAAACAGACTTTCTTAAATAGTGTGCAGTCAGTTGATTTCCGACGTCTATTTTGGTCATCAAAGAAGCCATGCATTACTGTGTTTGTTTAAGGAAAATAAAAGCACTCGTCCCTCAGGACCGAGACTCGGAGGAGCGGGTTCTAGCTCGCTGCCAGGAAAACTTCTCACACTGTATATCCACCGCGGCTACTAATGACACACACACACACACACACACACACACACACACAGAGACCTTCTCCATGTAAGGATATTGAATAGGAGCCGGTCCAACGCAGCATATCGGTGGGTTATGCGGGATAACTTTATTTCTTATTGCTGATAACTTCGCAGTAAAAACGGACACGTTATTAGAGAAGTTGTGAGACGTCTACTTGTATATAAGACACAGTCAGGTTCTTCCTACAAGACACACAGGCGTTTTGAATTCTGCTAATGATGTGTTTAATCATTTCTACCTGTCTGTCCATCATAATGCCATGGATGCTCTGGTCTAACAGACCGAAAGCTCAGCTATAATTAAAATGAAACGTTGCATTGAGTCTACCGTTTTGAACAGGACACCCAGGAAAAAGTAAAGAGAAAAGAGTAAAGTGATGAAGAGTCTCACAGCGATACCACATCCTCCACCCTCCTCTTCCTCCTCTCCGGCCCTGAAGGACAGAGGAGGCCCTGGGGTTCCAGGAAACCATCCTCACAACAATCACAAGGATACAGGACAGTACCTGAGCATGTTGCTGAGAGGAGAGAGCGAGAGAGAGAGAGAGAGAGAGAGAGAGAGAGAGAGAGAGAGAGAGGGGGGTGGGGGGGGGGCCCGGGAAAAAGATTTGATTAATAAAAGTCTGAAATTTACAGGCAGAAAATAATCTATAGGCGTGATGGAGTGGAACCGTTTTCATCAAACTGTGGAAATTCCGTAGATCCCTGAAGAACCAGCGCCCGGCCGACGGTTCCACCGTGCAAATACGGAACGCTCCGGAACACGGAGCCCCGGCTCAAAATGAGAAAATTTGATGGCACACGCAGCGAGCGTCGCAAACCTCATTCCAGCATCAGAGGGTAGATTGAATACTGCCATTCATTTGGGGTAATTTAGATGGCTTTGGACGGCCTATTCCTCGCACCTCTGGCTCCCCGGAGAATCCCTCCGAAACCTGATGAGAAATCTATGGTAATTATGGACCAAAGCAACATTAACTCTTGCATCTATCTGCCTGTCTCGCACGGAAGTCTGCTTTTCCTAACGAAAAAGTTGAATGCGTCAATTTCCACTTCTGGAAGACGGGAAAGAAAAAAAAAACTCTCAGAAACTCACGTTTCGTGTTTGTTTTTTTTACATGTTACCACCCGGTAGTGAACTACGCTGTCGCCGTTTGCCGGAACCAAAGCGCGGTGGCGGCGGCGGATGCGTCGCGCGCCGGATGTTTACCCCGCCGTAATCAACGAGCGAGCCCGTCAGCCGCGAGCGTCTGCCTAAACGGGAGGCGAGGAGAACCGGAGAGCGAGGCTGGCGTGGAAATCGATGCGCAGCCCCGTCCCTGTAGCCGGCGCTCTCGTGAGCGTTCATTTGTATGCTGTGTCAGTGTCAACAGCGAGACCTTGAGGATCCCCATTGTGATTCACAGGCGTTAAGTCAAGATCAAGTGTGCTTATTGAGTTTCCGCAGGGTAAAGAGGCTTGGCAAGCGACCCCCTAATTCTCAGCCGTCTGAAGGAGCCTACAGCCGCTCGGGCTACAGATCTGAAGCTTCTGACGGGATTCTCAGCACGGGCGCACGTATGTGTGTGTGTGCGTGTGTGTGTGTGTGTGTGTGTGTGTGTGTGTGTGTGTGTGTGTGTGTGTGTGTGCGTGTGTGTGTATGTGAAGTCAAGGAATCCGATGTTGTAATTGACAACATGTTGAGGCGCTGAGAAACGAATCATTCCACATCACTTTCCTCACACAAATACACACAGATGCACACGCACAAACACACACACACACACACTGAGCCTCAGGAGCACACACACACATGCACAAACACACACACACACACCCACACACACACACACAAACACACACCCACACACACCCCCCCACACACACACAAACACACACCCACACACACACACTGAGCCCCAGGAGCACACACACACATGCACAACACACACACACACACACACACACACACACACACACAAACACACACAGCCTAAGCCTGTGGAACAATAGCTGCAGGGCATGTAGAGAGGTGTGGTGAAATGGAACTCTTATTAGTGAGATGGGTTCACTACGGGGTTGGACGACACCACATTAATACCAACTACTGGACAAAAAAACACAATGAACTGAACACAAGGAACAAACAATTCAACCCTTAATTGGTAGCGGTTGAATTCTTCTAGCGACAGCAGTCAAACCTAGCACAGGTGTTACTATGTTACTATAACCTGCAAAGATAAACTATGATATTTGTAATTATTTCAGTGGTGTGGATAATTTAAAGTCTCTCAAACCTCTGTTCTGCTTATTCTCTCTCTCTCTCTCTCTCTCTCCCTTACTCCCTCCCTCCCTCCTACTGAGTCGGTTAATCTCTCCAGTTTGGCTCAGTGAGCAGAATCAGATATGATTCATGATGATCTGCATCGCTGGATCACTCCTCAGTCTGCTTTTCCTCTCTCTACTGGCAAATATCTTTTGGCATCTCTGCCACCTAAAATACATTTCCATATCTCTGTGTTCTCTATAGCTATTAACCCTCCTGTTTGTATTATAATATAATTAGAAACATAATTATCAATAAGGCGATAATTGAGGTCACCCTTTCAGTGACACCTACGGCAGCTGCTAGGTGTCAAACTGAGAGATTTACATGACATCCGCTTCCTTAATCAGCCCCTCATCTACTCATCAACTCACTCCCAATCTAGCGGTTTGAAAAGAGACAGGGTTTGAATTACGAGGTGGAAGGTTTGAGTTATGGGAGCAGGTTTGGCCTGAGAAAGGTCACTTGTTAAGGAGGTGTAGGGTGACATTAAGTCTGTCTCTATTAATCATCGTTCAACCACCAGGTACTGGAGAAAGGCTCACCTGCTTATTAGGCTAAATTTTACAGTTAAAACAGTAATATATTCAAATGTATTCTGATTTATAAGGTGTAGCTGAACTGTGACTTGATCTAAATGGCCTTTTTTGTGTGTTTATCAAGTCCTTTGTTCAAATAAAATAGCCTCTTACGATGTTATATTACGGAGAATAGCTGATGGCAAAGTGTAAAATTGAGAAACCACAATCAAACAATAAAACCAACTCTTACACCTGGTATCACCTTCCTCCCCCTCATGGCAGGTGTTAATGGCTTCAGATCAACAGGGATAACAAACGGAAATTATCATCAACACTCCATACATTTGACAAATTCATCTCCAGTAACAGGGAACTTTTTTTTTTGGGTATGAGCTACACAAATAGATATACAGTGCGATTTCGAGAATAACATTTTCTGGTTTTACATTTATTCCATCGCTCCCGGCTTCATTTGAATTCTACAAGTGCGTAGAGAGAGGCGAGGTATGTTAGAGAGAAGTGGATGAAAAATACTCCTGATTTTCAGACATGGAATTTATAAGCCATATTGCAGCGCTATAGATGTATTTTCTCTCTCTCTCTCTCTCTGTTCAGTGAAGGCATTTATCATTGGAATGATTCCACACAAATCACTTCTATATCACAAAATGTCCTCGGTCAAATTTGGCTGGAGGCCAGTGATATCTTCAAGTAAACAGTATATGAAGACCATATCTTAAAATGATAGATCACCTCATTTTGTTCTGACAGAGGTCTTCGGTGCTACACACATCTGTCAGTGAAACTCTCATTCGCCGAGCAGCCGGTCTAGATCTGACACTCTGATAGGGCAACCAATTAAAGAGCCATTACGTGGATTGGCTGTCATTAACTAGAGCTGTGGACTAGAGTGTGTAGAGTGGTCCGTTGACTCAGTGATATTACACCTTATGAATGAATGGGTTTACATTCAATTTTGATGTTTGATGATTTGAGGTGAATCTGTAAATGATTACAGGAGACCTTACAGTGCAAATACTAAGATAGGAAGGTACAGTAGAAGGTCATGCTAAATGGAAATAGATTAAAATGTGACTAGAAATATGAATATGATTCAATGGTGTCTCTCTCTCTCTCTCTCTCTCTCTCTCTGAATCTTTTTATTTTCTTAAAACAAGCTCTCCATTTATCCCATGTTAAATAAAACAGTCAGCTGTACAAATATAGTTAAAGTATGGTTGTGCGTTCTGAATTTTAATCTACATTGATATGAGAAGTACAAGATGCAAAT
>NW_028176550.1:0-2500 GCF_949987555.1 Borostomias antarcticus | reverse complement strand
TCTCTCTCTCTTTTCACCTTTGTCTCCCCTCTCTCCCCCTTTCTCCATATGTCACTCTCTTCACACCCTCCTCCGTCTCCCTCTTCCACTCGTCCTATCCGCGGCTAGAGAGGAAACCACCAGCGGAATGCATCTGGTCTTTCCTGTGTCCCGTGCCCAAGCGCCGACGGACGACCCACACCGGGGTTTGATTGGACCGGCCTGCCAGATCCCCGGATGCTTTGGGGAGCAGACGCAGCATCGCACACGAGGGGCACCCGGGCGACGCCGGCGGCCATAGACTTTCAGCGCCATGTCGAGAGCTATCCGGGACTTTCAGCGCTATGTCGGGAGCTATCCGGGACTTTCAGCGCTATGTCGAGAGCAATTCCGGGACTTTCAGCGCTATGTCGAGAGCAATTCCGGGACTTTCAGCGCTATGTCGAGAGCAATTCTGGGACTTTCAGCGCTATGTCAAGAGCTATCCGGGACTTTCAACGCTATGTCGAGAGCAATTCTGGGACTTTCAGCGCTATGTCGGGAGCTATCCGGGACTTTCAACGCTATGTCGAGAGCAATTCCGTGACTTTTCCATTTCTTCTGCGGCGCGGCCGTGTTTGCGGAGCTCTCGTATTTGAGAAATTAAAAAAGAAATAGAGATTTATTTATTTATTTTTTCACTGAGGCGATTTAGCCTGAGTGGCAAGGTGGGATAACAGTTTCTTGTGAAACAGAAAGCTAATGAAGCGGGATAATGCTTCTTCTTCTGATATCCCTGAACTAAAGAGGGATAGCAGTCAACGATGGCAGAACGCTGCTGCTTAAGGCTTATCTGCATACGCCACTAAACATGGATTTAGAGGAGGGGGTTGGAGAGGAGGGGGTTGGAGAGGAGGGGGGGCCCCAATTGGGAATAGCACTTATTTCCTATCTGAGAGAGTGGGAGGGACACGCTACCACTCTGAAGGCTGCAACGCTGCACTGCTGGCATGTGCAAGACAAGATTACCCCCCTCTCTCTCTCACACACACACACACACACACACACATGCGTGTACACGCACACACACGTGTACGCTCGTACCGTACACACACACAAACACACACGCACGCGCACATGCGGCCTTCCCTAACGGGCTGGCCTAACGAGGGTGTGAGTCAGTGGTCCAACTTTTACACAGGCAGAGACAGAGGCGCCCGTAGTGGGATTAGGGAGGTAATTGTTCTGTTGACATGAGCCGACAGGTTCAGACGCCGGGCGTGTTGTCAGTCTCTGTAGCCTCTCTGTTCGACCAGGGTTCACTACCCTACACTTCGCCATGAGAACCTCAAATGGTTGTTGTTGTTGTTGCTGTTGTTGTTGTTGTTGTTGTTGTAGTTCTATTTGGCGTATTTTTCTGCGATTTAGCTATCATGATTATTAATCTGTAGTTCTACTCACGCGATAGTTCCCAGACATACTGTATTTTTACAGTATATCACGGTGGTTATCATAACTGCAGCGCCCCCCCCTCCCCCCCCCACCCTCTTTCTGAGTGGTCAGTATTTAGGCTGTCAGACGTGGGGCCCTCATCCATCCTGCCTCTTTAGAGGGGGGGCTCAGCGCCGGACCAGGGGTCCCGCCCCCCCCCCTCCCCACGGCGCCCGCTGCCACCGCCGCATAACAAATGGCCGAAGGCGGCCATTCATTTCTGTCTCCGGGGGGGAGACCCGGCATCTGAAACGTCCCGCCTCTGGCCACGCGACGTCCCTGTCCTTCCTCGCCCGGCCGCCCGCCGCGACCCGGGAGTCCGGGAGGCCGGGAGTCCGGGAGGCTGGGAGGCCGGGGGTCCGGGAGGCGCGCTCCGGGACAGCTCACCGCCGCCGCCGCCGCTGGAGGAGGCGCGGCCCCGGTGATGGGTGATACGCGGCGCAGCCGATGACAGGCTATTCCCCCCGTTCTGACAGGTTAATTTTCTCCTCTGTTTTTCCAGCGGAGGGGTTCAGGGGGGAGAACATTCCGGGGGCAGCGCCTGGACAGCCGAGGAGGGGGGCGGCGGGGGGGCGGCGGGGGTCCATGCAGAAACCGGGAGGGGGGAATGACGTACACCGAGCGACCCGGTCACCCCCCCCCCCACCCACCCACGCTGGGAGCGGACGAGGGAGGTGCTACTATATAAGTGTTTGTGATGTCGCTTGACCTCATGGAGCGGGGTTACGAGGAGTCGTTCTTCCCCTTCTGTTAGAGCTGCTCTCTGGACAGGGGGGACTGTCACAGTGTGGCTCTGCTCTTCAGCACTCTGCGTCTGTCCTCGTCCCAATGTCCCCAGGCAGCGATGCACATAAATACACAGATGAATGGGGAAAAAGACATTGTTATGGATGAATTTCTGTATGTACTCCTTATTTATTTTGTGTATACTGTGGATGTTCTCTAATAAGGGAATAAAAAGGTGTGTGTGAATCTGTGAGTTTTTTAAAAAATGTATTTATGTGTCAAATATTGAACCTCTAACAGTGTGCTCCATCCCAGTAGGGGTGTG
>NW_028176551.1:12500-18575 GCF_949987555.1 Borostomias antarcticus | reverse complement strand
ACTATTACTGCCTCACACATTTACACACATCTAACTAACATGTTTATTAACCCCTCCCTCACACTATTACTGCCTCACACATTTACACACATCTAACTAACATGTTTATTAACCCCTACCTCACACTATTACTGGCTCACACATTTACACACATCTAACTAACATGTTTATTAACCCCTACCTCACACTATTACTGGCTCACACACTTACACACATCTAACTAACATGTTTATTAACCCCTCCCTCACACTATTACTGGCTCACACACTTACACACATCTAACTAACATGTTTATTAACCCCTACCTGACTATTACTGCCTCACACATTTACACACATCTAACTAACATGTTTATTAACCCCTCCCTCACACTATTACTGCCTCACACATTTACACACATCTAACTAACATGTGTATTAACCCCTACCTCACACTATTACTGGCTCACACATTTACACACATCTAACTAACATGTTTATTAACCCCTCCCTCACACTATTACTGCCTCAAACGTTTACACACATCTAACTAACATGTTTATTAACCCCTCCCTCACACTATTACTGCCTCACACATTTACACACATCTAACTAACATGTTTATTAACCCCTACCTCACACTATTACTGCCTCACACATTTACACACATCTAACTAACATGTTTATTAACCCCTACCTGACTATTACTGACTCACACGTTTACACACATCTAACTAACATGTTTATTAACCCCCTCCCTCACACTATTACTGCCTCACACATTTACACACATCTAACTAACATGTTTATTAACCCCTACCTGACTATTACTGGCTCACACGTTTACACACATCTAACTAACATGTTTATTAACCCCTACCTGACTATTACTGGCTCACACGTTTACACACATCTAACTAACATGTTTATTAACCCCTACCTGACTATTACTGGCTCACACGTTTACACACATCTAACTAACATGTTTATTAACCCCTCCCTCACACTATTACTGCCTCACACATTTACACACATCTAACTAACATGTTTATTAACCCCTACCTGACTATTACTGGCTCACACGTTTACACACATCTAACTAACATGTTTATTAACCCCTACCTCACACTATTACTGGCTCACACGTTTACACACATCTAACTAACATGTTTATTAACCCCTACCTGACACTATTACTGGCTCACACGTTTACACACATCTAACTAACATGTTTATTAACCCCTCCCTCACACTATTACTGCCTCACACATTTACACACATCTAACTAACATGTTTATTAACCCCTACCTGACTATTACTGGCTCACACGTTTACACACATCTAACTAACATGTTTATTAACCCCTCCCTCACACTATTACTGCCTCACACGTTTACACACATCTAACTAACATGTTTATTAACCCCTACCTCACACTATTACTGGCTCACACGTTTACACACATCTAACTAACATGTTTATTAACCCCTCCCTCACACTATTACTGCCTCACACATTTACACACATCTAACTAACATGTTTATTAACCCCCTACCTGACTATTACTGGCTCACACATTTACACACATCTAACTAACATGTTTATTAACCCCTACCTGACTATTACTGGCTCACACGTTTACACACATCTAACTAACATGTTTATTAACCCCTCCCTCACACTATTACTGCCTCACACATTTACACACATCTAACTAACATGTTTATTAACCCCTACCTGACTATTACTGGCTCACACGTTTACACACATCTAACTAACATGTTTATTAACCCCTCCCTCACACTATTACTGGCTCACACGTTTACACACATCTAACTAACATGTTTATTAACCCCTCCCTCACACTATTACTGCCTCACACATTTACACACATCTAACTAACATGTTTATTAACCCCCTACCTGACTATTACTGGCTCACACATTTACACACATCTAACTAACATGTTTATTAACCCCTCCCTCACACTATTACTGGCTCACACATTTACACACATCTAACTAACATGTTTATTAACCCCTCCCTCACACTATTACTGGCTCACACGTTTACACACATCTAACTAACATGTTTATTAACCCCTCCCTCACACTATTACTGGATCACACATTTACACACATCTAACTAACATGTTTATTAACTCCGAAATAATACATTTATTGAGCCCACCAGAGTCTCACTGCACCTTCATAGTGTGTTAGACCAACGTGGAGTGTGTTGAGTTGGAATGCTGTATGAATTTGAGTGTTGGGGGACTCTGGTGGACTATGATTCACACCATACCAATGTTCATCAATAACGATTGGACGAAGCCAGAGGAACTCAAAAGCTCAAAGTTTTACTGTAACTGGTTTGTATTGCTTTAATGTTTTTTTTCTCCTTAGGAACAGGTAAGCCATGACAATATAATGCAAATGATAAAACAAAACAAAAGCAGAGCGCCATCTGTCCGTCCGTGGTTTCGAACACATTCACACATTCAAGCCCTTCACACACCAATCTCCCTCCTCTCAAACACACACAGACTGAGCGTGGACACTCCGTACTCAAAGCCAACAGTTATAATGCATCATCAGGAGTTATAAGCATGTCTGAGACTTTATAACACCTGAAGTCTTAACGATTTGTTGTTGTGTTTCTCATATGGCCATTTTTTTTGACCGACTCAAGCTAGCTAAGGGGCATTACAGGATTTAAAGGATCATTCTCAAGTATTTTAACAACATTATGAGTATGAATAACGCATGACACATCTTGGCTGATGAAAATGTCACTATACATTCCTTCTATAGACTTTAACGCTGACAGCCAAGTGATGTAGCTTGAGACATGGAGGACTTTTTAGAAACACAGTCAAAAAAAGAATAAATAAAGAGAATAAATAATCATTTTGAGTTAAAATGTGACTTCTAACAGGGTCACAGTATACACCTTTGGGACTTGGCTAATCAAAGCTTATATAATAGAACTTAAAGACTGTAAAACAACTGGAATATTAATCAATGGAAATGTAGCCTTCAATACTGACATTCATATGAAATCAAAGCGGATATGTTTGTATGTGTGTCCTTGCTGTGGTATTCCACACGTATAAGCTAAGTGCTTTTGTACTGCTAATTTGGGGTAAGACTGGGTTCAGTTATGGAGAGAAAACGGACATAAGTTCGTTAATTGCAAAATGGTTGCAAAATGGTTGAAACGAGGTCTGCATAATAACATCGAGGGACATGAATGAGCGCTACTGAGATAATTTGGCTTGACATGAACCGCTCTGGTCTTTCTCCAGAGCGTAGGAAAACAAAACGTGTAGATGGCGTAGACATTACACATGTGTATCTTTGGCAAATAATAATGTTACCGTAACGGGTGCATACGATTGCTTACATATTGCATTTTAGGTTGTCTTATAAATTCAGTTTATCTCATGCTTCCCTTATAAACCTGCATCTGAAACCACATCCTAGAGATGCCCCCCAGAAATGCCCCCCAGAGATGCCCCCAGAGATGCCCCCTCAGAGCTGCCCCCCAGAGATGCCCCCCAGGGATAGCCCCAGAGATGCCCCCCAGAGATACCCCCTAGAGATACCCCCTAGAGATACCCCCAGAGATGCCCCCCAGAGATACCCCCTAGAGATACCCCCCAGAGATGCCCCCTAGAGATGCCCCCTAGAGATACACCCCAGAGATGCCTCCCAGAGATACCCCCTAGAGATACCCCTCAGAGATGCCCCCTAGAGATGCCCCCAGAGATGCCCCCAGAGATGCCCCCAGAGATGCCCCCAGAGATGCCCCCCAGAGATACCCCTCAGAGATGCCCCCTAGAGATACCCCTCAGAGATGCCCCCTAGAGATACCCCCCAGAGATACCCCTCAGAGATGCCCCCTAGAGATACCCCTCAGAGATGCCCCCTAGAGATACCCCTCAGAGATGCCCCTAGAGATACCCCTCAGAGATGCCCCCTAGAGATACCCTAGAGATACCCCTCAGAGATGCCCCTAGAGATACCCTAGAGATACCCCTCAGAGATGCCCCCCAGAGATGCCCCCCAGAGATACCCCTCAGAGATACCCCCTCAGAGATACCCCCTCAGAGATACCCCAGAGATACCCCTAGAGATGCCCCTCAGAGCTGCTGAGGACAATCAAGAGACGTCTACAAAATGATCTCACTGTTTAAACGAAGACATTTGAAGACGAGTCTTTGCGTTTAGCGGTTGGGCCCCGAGGGGGACACGTCTGTCCATGCATCAGGGTCGTCCTGAACATGCCCTACTACGTCATTCTCAAAGAACACAAACTAAAAAACATGGAGAGCCCAAAACGAACAGACACTGAGTAAATGTACACCATGTATATTCAAACGCCTTTCAAAGCCTTTCTGACTTTGAAATCATTAGCCAAAATAAGTATATCTTTTTTTCTCAACCCTTCAGTTAAATCTTCTCTATGTAGACTGTACAATTTATGTATATATGACTTGTAACCATGAGGGAACAAAGCAACAAAAATAAATACTTTTTCGCTATGTCACCTTTCAAAGTAGTATATCTATATACATTTATCGATATCCTTTTTACTTAGCTTAGGCTGGATGGGTCAGTGAGTGTGTGTGTGTGTGCGTGTGTGTGCGTGTGTGTGTGTGTGTGTGTGTGTGTGTGTGTGTGTGACCTTTCTCATACAGTCTGGAAACATCTAGTGTTGGTTTTTGTTTTGTTGTTTTTTTTACTAAATGTGATTCAGCGAAAAGGTAGATTCCCCACGGGTTTGAAAAACTGCGACTCGACTTCCCTTGATACAGTGAAAGGTAACCCTGGTTCGAGATGGAAAAACCGAAAAACAGAAAAGGAGTACAAATATTGCATCTCATCACCGAGTAACTACGTCAACAAAGACTTGTCTACTTCTTCTTCTTTTTAGAACTCTGAGAAGAGTACAAAAAAATGTTGTAATATTTCATGCAGTCTTTCACAAGTCAAACAACCTATCGTCACCCTTTCGTCCTCGAGGGTTCGCATTTTCTTCATAGCACACAGCATAGAATGTCTTGGTGATGTTGAAGGTAGCTAAGGGCGGAGCGGAGAAGGGGGAGGGTGTTTTTGGGGGAGAACATGCAGGACAGTGCACCGGCCCGGGTCCCAGGCCCATGGCGCCGGGGTGGATCCAGTGTGTCGAGTAGCAGAGCTGAGCCGGGCCAACAAGCAAGGGTGTGAGGCAAGCTAGTGCCCAAGCCTGGCCCAACGGCGCCATCTTGTGGACGGGAGGTCTCAGCCGATCAGTGCGGAGCGAAAGCCGGATCCAGGAAGCGCGTGTGACGACAGCAGAACACAAGACCTCCCGCACCCCCCACAGGCAAGATGAATCCATCTACCCCCAGAGATGACCTCGATCGGCACACTCTGGGATCGACTGGTCATCCCTGGACCATCCCTCTGGCTTGGTTGGACCACAGTGCGGTGTTCTATGAGTTGGGTCTGCTATGTGGGGATGAAATCAGTTTTTCTTTTCACTGTTGAGCCCTTAACAACATACAACAGGCCCGGAAAGTTCCACTCAAGGGTTCACAAATGACTTCTGTGGAGGGTTTTAAGGACCAAGCTTAAAGATCGAGCTAACATGCAAAATGTCTTTAAATATTGTAACAAGCCAGAGAGGCCAACTTTTTCTCTGAAGACAGAAGAGTTTACGAAGAAAACATTCTTTCTTTCTTTCATTCTTTTTCTTTTTTTGTTTTTGTTTTGTTTTGTTTCTTGAACAATAGTTCCATCTTTTAAAAAAAGAAGAAGAAAAAGAACCGAAATGGCTTAAATCGACAATCTGGTATTTCCTTGTTCCGAGTGCTACCTTTGGTAAATCAATCCCCGAACCCTGAAACATGTCATTGTTTTTTTTTAGCCTTGCTTGAATCCTCTAGTCCTCTGAGAGCCTCTTCCAAGCTCCTCACCTCACAGCTCCACATCACACATCCTCAGGCGCCATCTTGGATCATCTCCAAGTCCTTCAAAAAAAAAATCCCTTTTTCAAGAAAAGAAAAAAATGCAGCAAAAAGACAAAAAAATGAGAAAAAAGAACCAAATGC
>NW_028176552.1:27500-32500 GCF_949987555.1 Borostomias antarcticus | reverse complement strand
TGGGCAGCTAAGCGCTCTCTACATTGCCTCTTTAAGAGAAATTGGAGATAAAACGTTTAGGGCCACACCGACGAGAATTGGTGCTGCTTCAGACTGGAGATTAAGTAGCCCACACCTTCAAACTGGAATGGTTTGGAAAAAGAGAAAGCTAACTGCTAGCACCTCGAAGCGTGCGCTGTTCTGTTTCCCATGTGTTGTTTTAGGTGGAGACTCTGTTTGGGCGTCGGCTGGATTCAAAGACATTAAGCGTCTGTCAAAGAACAGCGAAAGAAACGCTCTGCGTCCCGATCTGAGCTGTGCCATGAAGCTGGGTTTACTGGGGCAGCTCAGCGTCCAGCTCAACGTCCAGCTCAACATCCAGCTCAACATCCAGGCACAACTAGATGGTACATATCGCTAGGGCTGGGTATCGACTCGAATTTCAAGAATCGACCGATTCGATTCCGATTCACAAGGTTCAGAATCGATTATCACGATTCAATTTGATTCGATTCGATATCGATTCGGTTAGTGTTACTAAAACCTTTTTTTTTAAAGCTGTAACCTTAATTACATGACTGCCAATTTATGCAACACATCAATATTAGGGCTGGGTATCGATACTGATTTCCAAAAATGAATGAATGAATGAATCATTGAATGAATGAATGAACTATTCATTCCTTCATTTATGCATTAATTCATCTAATAAAAGATCGATTTTGGGATTCATGAATCGATTCTGAATCATTTGATTCAGAATCGATGAATCGATTTTTTAAACCCAGCCCCACGTATCGCCGCTCCATAGTGGAGCGTAACAACAAACAGACCAAGCAGAACCAGTGTGTTGTGGGGAGGCCGATTGCTATGTTTTTAGGTGCTTTTTAGACACGATAGCTGTGTTCGGATTCGCTCCCTCGTTCCCTCACTCCCTATTCCCTATATAGGGTTCACCATGTAGTGAACTACCTAGGGAACGGAGAAAATGTAGGGTACATGCACTGTTCCCTGCAAATCAAGGTGAATTGTGGGTAATAAATAGTGGACTATATAGGGAACGAAAATTCCGTGGAGAATTCGGACACTACAAACAAAATGGCTGACGCCCTATATAGTGCACTATATAGTGAATAGGGAGCGATTCCGAACACAGCTGATGTGTGAGAGGGAAACCAGGCTCAAAAGTGAAGTGAAAAGGCTCAGAAGTGGCCACACAGTTGAAAGAGACCCACCGGGGCGGAGCTAATGCAGAGGGGGCGGGGACCTCATAGTGGGCCCCTATTGGCTGTATGGAGACACAAGACAGATCCAAGGGGAAACTTATGTAGACTGAATGGAAAGAAATGCAGATTAAAATGAGGCCTAGGTGTTCTATGTCAGAACCATGGACAGTGCCGTGTATTTATCAATAAATGGTGGCCTGGTGATATTTAAGCAACACAACTGCTGATAGGCTATTTCAACACCATGGTCGGCACCATGGATTTGACCCATCATTTGCTCAAATCTCAGCCAGATAAAAGATAAAAAATACAGCAGACAAATAGGTGACCAAGGATAGCAAGCACATACAGAGTGTGACATTCAATGATGTTGTTGCATGTCCAGCCACACAGCTGTACAGCCTATCAATCAATCAATCAATCAATCAAAGCTTACACAATCCAGCCACACCTACCTACACACAACAAACTAGAGAGTTCCAGCAATGTGTCACAATAACAATAATCAAAAAGACACAGCGGTCTACACCACAACGAAAAAAAGGTAGTAAGCATCTGAAACAACTTACCAATTATGTTTTCATCCATTGGCTCATCGACAACATTTTCATCATCTGTGTTTTCTTCATTTATCTCATCCAAAACTGCATTGTGTTCCACAGCTGAAGTGACCTGTATGTTGCAGGCTGCCTCGTGGGGCCTTTCTCGTCCGGTGTTGTTTCGCCGGTCTAGAGCGGAAGCGCTTGTTGATACCATGGATGCATTAATAGAACAATAGGCTCTGTGCACCAGCTCCACTACTTCCGGAAAGTCACTTGGGATCTTTATTTCCTGTCCTATATGATTGGATTAAGTGATTAATCAGGTGTGCACTGGGTCTGCCGCACACCTGATTAATCACTTCATCCAATCATATAGAACAGGAAATAAAGATGCCAAGTGACTTTCAGGAAGTAGTGGAGCTGGTGCACAGATGCTATCGATCGATACTTATGAACGACGTGACGTTCTTACGTAGCGGCTACTCATCGGCAGATCTCGTGTTTCCGTAAATGGCCGCGTAATTTGCGCACTTGGCGCAGATGAATCGTCACCTATAGCGGCCGTATGTAGAGCGTTTGCGCAACCTGCGTGTGTTAGTAGGGTCATAACCACAATCAATCAATCAATCAATCAAAGCTTTATTTATATCAACTCCCATGACTCCCGCCGAGGCAGAGAGGAACTCTTCCACATTAAAGAAGATGAAGACATTCGCAAGAAACACAATGTGACAACAGTGACTGAATGCTCTACGCATTCCTTTGAAAACTCCAGGGACTGATGGACGTCAACAGCAAAGTCATGGAGAGGTTTGCGCACACAAAGACCCGCCGCGCTACCTTCCTATTCAAGTGAGCTGCATTGGTGAGTTAATCTTTGTGTGTGTGTGTGTGTGTGTGTGTGTGTGTGTGTGTGTGTGTGTGTGTGTGTGTGTGTGTGTGCGTGCGTGTGTGTGTGTGCGTGTGCGCGTGTGTGTGCGTGTGTGTGTGTGTGTGCGCATGTGTGTGCGTTCATAGCATGGCAATACCATTGCACCTCAGATAGTCTCTGTGTTTGTTGGTCATGATAAGAAATGGACAGTGTGCCGTCACTGTAGACCAGGCCTTCTCAAACTGTGAGGGGGGCCTCCCCTGGGGGGCCCCAAAGAAATTCAGGGGAGGCGCGGAGGGATGGTTGAATTTTTTTTTTTTTTTTTATGTCTATGGTTTTATGAAGGAAATGTGATTTTAAAGGTCAGAAGATCGAAATAAATAATAGGAGAGATGTATCCTAAATGTGTGGATAGTGCAGAGAGAGCCTCCCCCCGCAGGCATGAATGTATTGTGTGAAAACGTCATAATGTTAACTAGCAGCAGGTGCCACCGAGCTAACTGAGCTGTGTAACGTTATGGGCTAGCTAACGCTGCCTTGCAAAATGGGCACATTTGGGGGGTTGGGGGGGCGCGGGTGTGTCACTGTTTTCAGAGGGGAGGCCCACATTGATGGAGTTTGGAAACCCATGCTGTAGACTATTTGGTTTTGAATCAATATTATGATCTACATAATTGAACTAATTAATTAGTTAATTAGTTAATTAGTTAATTACATAATTGAACTACAAATCAATATTATTGTTTCCAACATGTTATAGGCCTAGGTCTACTAGCTGTGGTATGATAGGTTATGCGTAATGCTGCAGGCCTGATGGGCAGGTCCACTTCAGAATCCAGGACAGGGCAAAGCACTCTCGAATATTATGGGTCCATGAATCAGCCTACTCTCTGTGTGTGTTAATGTGTCTTTGTAGTGAGTTATAGCCTCTGCTCTGATGTACCTACCGCAGACTAATTGGCTACCTTTATTGTTTGCGATGACGACATTGTACAAAACTACCCCTCCAGAAATGCCATGCTAAAAAATAGCAAGAGAGAGGCCATTGTAAAGCGCTTTGAGTGCCGCTAAGGTGGAAAAGCGCTATATAAGTGCAGTCCATTTACCATTTTACCAGAATGTGGATTGACCCGTGGCCAATGGCTCCCCACTGCTCCTGGCGGCCCTTGGATGGAGGAGAGCTTGGATGGGAAAACGCAGAGAACGATTTCCACTGGCGACTGCTGGATATGTTGTCTAATGTTCATGCAGGATTCCTACGCTGTACATATCTAGCTGTGACATTTATATGTTTTTTTATTCCATACTGCCGGCTTCTCACTTGGCTCAACAAGAACATGACGTTCCTTGGTGTCTGGTTGCGAGTTCAAGCCCTGGGTGATGCAGAATGAACATGATAACGCTACTCAGGCATTGGACTGTTTGGATTTCAGACATGATTTGAAAGATTTTTTGTATTTTGTATTTTATTTTATTTAAGATGTTTTAAATAGGTTCGGACAGGGCCCCTTGTGTATTTGTGTCTCCTTCCTGAGTCTCCTTCCTCTTCCTCCTCAAAACGCCCGGCCCCGGTCCAGTTCTGTAATTATTATTATCATCATCATCATCATCATCATGATCATGATCATTATTATCATTATTATTATTATTAATAATAATAATATTATTTCCCTGGTCAGTGCCTGTATGTCAGTAAGTGTTGATCCTGCAACAATGTGTGAAACCTGCACATACAAAAGCTTCCCCATCTCTCTAAGCTCATCAGGAGGAATATAGGGTGTGTGTGTGTGTGTGTGTGTGTGTGTGTGTGTGTGTGTGTGTGTGTGTGTGTGTGTGTGTGTGTGTACTGGCACACCAGGGCCTGTCTGGTGTGTGTGTGTGTGTGTGTGTGTGGGGCCTGTCTGGTGTGTGTGTGTGTGTGTGTGTGTTTAAAGTGTGCTCTATTTCCACCCCTTTACTTCTATTTCTGATCTAATTTGCATGCCGTTTATCCCCCTGTCAAATTGGTCTTCTTCTCTATCAGGATCCAGCCCTCCACACACACACACACACACACACACACACACACACACACACACACACATACACACACACGCGTGCACGTACACACACACACACACACACACACACACACACGCGTGCACGTACACACACACACACACACACACACGCGTGCACGTACACACACACACAAACAAACGCACACACACACACACGCGTGCACGTACACACACAAAAACAAACGCACACACACACACACACACGCACACACACACGCACACACGCACACACACGTGAACACACGCACACACACACACACACACATACACACACACACACACGCGTGCACGTACACACACACACACACACTCACACACACAC
>NW_028176552.1:20000-22500 GCF_949987555.1 Borostomias antarcticus | reverse complement strand
AAGACAGTAGTCTGGAGGAGGAGAAAGACAGTAGTCTGGAGGAGGAGAAAGACAGTAGTCTGGAGGAGGAGAAAGACAGTAGTCTGGAGGAGGAGAAAGACAGTAGTCTGGAGGAGGAGAAGACAGTAGTCTGGAGGAGGAGAAAGACAGTTGTCTGGAGGAGGAGACAGACAGTAGTCTGGAGGAGGAGAAAGACGGTAGTCTGGAGGAGGAGAAAGACAGTAGTCTGGAGGAGGAGAAAGACGGTAGTCTGGAGGAGGAGAAAGACAGTAGTCTGGAGGAGGAGAAGACAGTAGTCTGGAGGAGGAGAAAGACAGTAGTCTGGAGGAGGAGAAAGACAGTAGTCTGGAGGAGGAGAAAGACAGTAGTCTGGAGGAGGAGAAGACAGTAGTCTGGAGGAGGAGAAAGACAGTAGTCTGGAGGAGGAGAAAGACAGTAGTCTGGAGGAGGAGAAAGACAGTAGTCTGGAGGAGGAGACAGACAGTAGTCTGGAGGAGGAGACAGACAGTAGTCTGGAGGAGGAGAAAGACAGTAGTCTGGAGGAGGAGAAGACAGTAGTCTGGAGGAGGAGAAAGACAGTAGTCTGGAGGAGGAGACAGACAGTAGTCTGGAGGAGGAGACAGACAGTAGTCTGGAGGAGGAGACAGACAGTAGTCTGGAGGAGGAGAAAGACAGTAGTCTGGAGGAGGAGAAGACAGTAGTCTGGAGGAGGAGAAAGACAGTAGTCTGGAGGAGGAGACAGACAGTAGTCTGGAGGAGGAGAAAGACAGTAGTCTGGAGGAGGAGACAGACAGTAGTCTGGAGGAGGAGAAAGACAGTAGTCTGGAGGAGGAGAAAGACAGTAGTCTGGAGGAGGAGAAAGACAGTAGTCTGGAGGAGGAGAAAGAGTAGTCTGGAGGAGGAGAAAGACAGTAGTCTGCTTTGCTAACAGACGAGACTTGGCGAGAACAAGCGTCTGGCTTGACGGAAAACTCAGAAAACACTTCAGGTGACATCATCCCACATCCCAGAATCCCCTGAGACTATGTGTGTGTGTGTGTGTGTGTGTGTGTGTGTGGAAGGTGGGGGGAGAGGGTTCTCTATGAATGCCACTGTACTGTACTCTCCAAATGGCTCATTAGTTATGGAGGGAGTCGTCATGGAGATACGGGTGAGAGGCTCTCGTTATTCCTGCTGATAAGAAGAGAAATTACCTTTCTGTGGTCCCCAAGCTCTGTCCCCTTTCTTCCTCTTTCAGTGACATCACAGCTTTATAAACATCGCTAAAGTTTGTCAGCCTATTTGCTGTGGACAGATTATTTTGGATAAAGGAGGAGAAGACAGTAGTCTGGAGGAGGAGAAAGACAGGTAATTTCTCTTCTTATCAGCAGGAATAACGAGAGCCTCTCACCCGTATCTCCATGACGACTCCCTCCATAACTAATGAGCCATTTGGAGAGTACAGTACAGTGGCATTCATAGAGAACCCTCTCCCCCCACCTTCCACACACACACACACACACACACACACACACACATAGTCTCAGGGGATTCTGGGATGTGGGATGATGTCACCTGAAGTGTTTTCTGAGTTTTCCGTCAAGCCAGACGCTTGTTCTCGCCAAGTCTCGTCTGTTAGCAAAGCAGACTACTGTCTTTCTCTATTTGCTGTGGACAGATTATTTTGGATAAAGGAGGAGAAGACAGTAGTCTGGAGGAGGAGAAAGACAGTAGTCTGGAGGAGGAGACAGACAGTAGTCTGGAGGAGGAGACAGACAGTAGTCTGGAGGAGGAGACAGACAGTAGTCTGGAGGAGGAGAAAGACAGTAGTCTGGAGGAGGAGAAGACAGTAGTCTGGAGGAGGAGAAAGACAGTAGTCTGGAGGAGGAGACAGACAGTAGTCTGGAGGAGGAGAAAGACAGTAGTCTGGAGGAGGAGACAGACAGTAGTCTGGAGGAGGAGAAAGACAGTAGTCTGGAGGAGGAGAAAGACAGTAGTCTGGAGGAGGAGAAAGACAGTAGTCTGGAGGAGGAGAAAGAGTAGTCTGGAGGAGGAGAAAGACAGTAGTCTGCTTTGCTAACAGACGAGACTTGGCGAGAACAAGCGTCTGGCTTGACGGAAAACTCAGAAAACACTTCAGGTGACATCATCCCACATCCCAGAATCCCCTGAGACTATGTGTGTGTGTGTGTGTGTGTGTGTGTGTGTGTGTGTGTGTGTGTGTGTGTGGGGGGGGGGGGGAGGTGGGGGGAGGGAAGTTCTCTATGAATGCCACTGTACTGTACTCTCCAAATGGCTCATTAGTTATGGAGGGAGTCGTCATGGAGATACGGGTGAGAGGCTCTCGTTATTCCTGCTGATAAGAAGAGAAATTACCTTTCTGTGGTCCCCGAGATCTGTCCCCTTTCTTCCTCTTTTAGCGACATCACAGCTTTATAAACATCGCTAAAGTTTGTCAGCCTATTTGCTGTGTGTGTGTGTGTGTGTGTGTGTGTGTGTGTGTGTGTGTGTGTGCCCCTGT
>NW_028176552.1:15000-17500 GCF_949987555.1 Borostomias antarcticus | reverse complement strand
GGTGTCTGGACTTGAGACGCCGGGGAGGCTCCGCTGTTAGTGAGCCTGTCGTGGAGCAGGTGGTCAGGCTCCACGGCCCGGCAGGCGAGACATGCTGTGGTTCCTGAGCGGCGGAGACCAGCGAGCTGGATGCCTGTGAGGGTGGGAAAGTTGTCCACAGGAATGGGACGCAGGCATCCTGTCACGATGTGCAAGGCTTTGTTGATAGGCGGGTCGATGAGGCGGGTGTGAGCGCTGCGGTACCACAGCGCAATATTCCCTGGTGGAGTAAACTAGCGTTGGGGTACGCTGTGTTTCTGCGCCGGTGCCCCAGCCTGATCGGACCAGTCGCGTCGTCAACGTCGTCAAGCTGTTACCTTCTTGCGCAGTGACTCGAGGTGTCGGCAGACCTGTCCAATGTCACGCCGAGATCGGTTGGTTCGGCGCAGCGTGGCAGGAGGGTTCCATTGTCGTGCACTCGGAGGCAGGTGTGGCATGGAGGATATGCTCCAGGCAGATAGATTCAGGCCACTGAACTTTCTCTGGCTTTATATGTTGGAGGGAAGCAGCGAACTCCTCCGGTGTGAATTCAGACACTTCTTTTGTCCCGAGACGTGACGATTCGCGGTCTTTGCCCTCGTAGGTCCCTCTTTTCACGGATTGTGATGCGATTTTGTTTGCAGAGATGGGGCAGTGACGGGGGGAGTGTCTAGACTGACCAGTGAGGTTGTTAAGGATGCTCCATGGCTTGCGGCTGGAGTGTGAGAAGTCGATGGAGTTAATGGCCTCCTCCCAGGGCTCTTGTCTCCTTCGGCTGAGTCTTGACAGCAGGGCTGAAGGAAGCCTGTCTGACTCAGCTCCTGGGGGGGCCTGGAGGAGGGACCAGTAGAGACTCTCTCCTGGGGGGGCCCGGAGGAAGGAACAGTACTCTAGCACTTCGCATCCCAGCACGGTTTGTAGCTGTTGCGACGTCTGCGTGGGATGGATTTTTTGGGCGCTTTCACCGGTATGCCACAGAGTTCCCGGTACGCCTCGTCCACGTTGTTGGTGTTAGGTGGTGGGAGGCACCTTGTGGATCTATGGGTAAGGAGGCGGTAGCGTTTCCAGTTGGCCTTTCGGAAGTTCCATGGCTTCACCGGCTCACTCGGGACGAGGTCCAGGAGTTTAGGCATGGTGATCAGTTCAGGCATGGTGATCAGTTTAGGCATGGTGATCAGTTTAGGCATGGTGATCAGTTCAGGCATGGTGATCAGTTTAGGCATGGTGATCAGCGATGGTCGATGTTGGGACCGCGGGAACATTCCTAGCACGCGTCTATCAGGGAGCCGGTCAAGGTTCAAAGGCAATGTGAGTTGGTGTGAGTGTGTGAGTGTGTGTGTGTGTGTGAGTGTGTGTGTGTGCGTGTGTGTGTCTGGTGTAAAGGGCGGGTGTCCCTACCAAGTACAGTAAGAAGGATGCGGCTGTCACAGAGAGAGAGGGGGGGGGGGGAGAAAGAGAGAGAGAGAGAGAGAGAGAGAGAGAGGGAGACTAGACTAGTCAGTTCAGTTTGTCCGTCAGTGTTGACATATGTTCGGGTGCTGTAAGGGCCTGTTTCTCTCTGCTTCCCTTCTCACCACCTCAAACCCACTCTGCTCACACACACACACATACACACACACACACACACACACGCACACACACACACACACACACACACACCCCTCTGAGGACACACAGCACTGTTTATATTTACAGTACATTCAGCCCACAAAAGTGGACTGCTGCAATACATATTGATCGTTGTGTGTGTGTGTTTGTGGAGGAGTGTGTGTGTGTCTCTGTATCTACTGGAGTGTATTATTTGTCTTGGACGCTGGTCCACTGTCGTTGCCTTGATACACCGACTTCATAAGAGGGTGAGTGTACGAGGCATAACGGAGAGGAGGAGAGAGGGAGAGGAGGGTAGTCCTAGTGTAGGTCAGGCCACGTCATTAGGTTGATATATTCCTGTGCGTTTAAAGGAGAATGCTCGTTTTTGACAACCTGGACCTTATTTACGACATATTATAAGACGTTTGACTACAACAGGCCACAATAGGCCTATGCTCTATGTAAGCACAACTAGCGATTCATCAAGACAGATTGATGAAAACAACGGTTTCGCGGCAGAAAATAGATTTTTAGAAGCTGCATTCTCGTTGCCCTGACCACCGCCATTACATGGATATACTGGCTCGCGCTGGATTTTAAATTTCTTCTACAGGCCTCCGAATTACACCAAAGTGATCTCGGTGAGTCAAACGTCTTATAATATGTCGTAAATAAGGTCCAGGTTGTCAAAAACGTTGTCCTTTAAGGGTTAGGGACACAGCTGACAGCTGATAACACCCCCCCCCCCCCCCCACCGCCCCCACCCCCCTGGAGGGTGTTTTGTCAGGGTGCCCCCCCCTGCCTGCCGTGGCCTTGTTTCTGCACGTTGACCTTTAAAGTGAGTGATGGGCTTCTTATTGTCTGTGAGGCAAGAACTGTCGGGACATAGGTA
>NW_028176552.1:2500-12500 GCF_949987555.1 Borostomias antarcticus | reverse complement strand
AAACAGCGCTTGTAGAGCTCCATGTGGTTTCTCAATGATTGGGTTTAACTGAAGCAGGCCTGTCTTAGAGAGAGAAGACGCAGGGAACGCACGTGTGTGTGTGTGTGTGTGTGTGTGTGTGTTTGTGTGTTTGCACGTGTGTGGTGGGCGGTTGAAAGAAAGAAAGCAAGAAAGAGAAAGAAAGAAAAAGAAAGAGAGAAAGAAAGAGAGAAAGAAAGAAAGAGAGAAATAAAGGGAAAGAACGAGAAAAAGAAAGAAAGAAAGAAAGAAAGAAAGAAAGAAAGAAAGAAAGAAAGAAAGAGAGAAATAAAGGGAAAGAACGAGAGAAAGAAAGAAAGAAAAAGAAAAAGAAAGAAAGACAAATGAAAATAAATACACAACACAAGAAAATGCACAAGAAAATACACCCCTCATCCCTGGAGAAGTCATGAATATGGTGTGATGAAGATGTTGTGTTTAAGATGGTGTGATGAAGACGGTGTGATGAAGATGATGTGTTGAAGATGGTGTGATGAAGATGGTGTGATGAAGATGGTGTGATGAAGATGGTGTGTTGAAGATGGTGTGTTGAACATCTAACTCCTACGTCTATCGAGCTGTCAGAGAGGCAGTGGTCTGCTATATATATTTAAATGGTGCAGAAACCAAAGGATTTGGTTATATCTACGTTTAATAATCCCAGTCATTTTCCATTGCCTATTAAGTACAGTAATGATATGTCATAGGTAGTTAACATTGGAGTGGCTATATTGCTGTATCTCAATTGAGTCATTTGTCTAAGAGCTGATGCAGATGACAGAGATCTTAAAGCAGAGGTAAGCATGGTCCATTAGGCCAACAGCCCTTTTAACACAACTCTCGTTAGTGCTCAAACAAATTGAGTTCAAATTGAGAGAAGTGTGATTAATTCTGCAGATCACTTCTGCAGCCATCGCGTCAAATCAAGCTAAGCTTTTTGAGCATGGGAAAACCAGACATTTCTCACACACACACACACAACTACACACACACTTACACACCTACACACACACTGCATACGCCACACACATAAGCCACATGTACACATACACACACACTGCATACGCCACACACATAAGCCACATGTACACATACACACCGCACACGCGTGAACACAAACACACACACACACACACTACATGCACTTACGTTAAATGTATATGGTCAGACTCCATGTCATTGCCATTCTGATCACGTGAGCTCACATGTAATTTCACCTCATAGATCAGTCTGGTCATCTAACTCTTCAAACTGAGTTCCAGCCGATTCGTTATTGGTTGGGCCAATCACAACCATTTATCTAATATGGGGCGGGTTTGATACGATTGTACCCACTTCATAGGACGATACCGTGACTGAACCATGTCTCATTGCTCTGATTGGTTGTATTGTACACATATCCAATTGCTTCCAGGGACGTTTTGGTCTGACCTTTGATAATGGCGCTTGGAAATCGAAAACAAACGCATGATTTCCGGACCCTTCTCGTTTTTGTGAATCGGGTCTGGCGAAGACATCACTCGTGCACTAGTGCACGCTGTACACTGTTAGACCTTTTCCACCAAAAGAACTATGGTTCGTTTCAAAATTCCTGGAACCTTGGTTCTGTCCAGAGAACGGGCCCGCGTTTCGACCAGTCTTGAGCCGAACCGTTGTACGCCGGCCCACGCCCATGATGTCGTCACGGTTCGCACTGAAAAACCTACTTTTTTGTGGTGTCGGTTCGGAACCAGCTTTCGGGTTCCCGAACTCATTTCTTTTTGGTTGAAATGCTCGGAAACATTCAAAATTAGGTTCACGAACCGGCACCGAACCGGTTACTTCTTGGTGGAAAAGGCCTCTGTGTGGGCCTGATCCGATTCCAACCGATGTGGATCATAATGCCCGCCGTGACAGTTCGGCTGCCAGGGTACCAGAGTAAGGCCCACAGCCCCTAATCATGTCCATGTCATAGAAATTGTAGTTTCATGTTTCACCACCACCTTTGTAATTCACCACCTCCCTCAACCTTTCACATAGACAGGATGACCTCTCCAGGAGGTCGAGACACCTAGACGTTGTCTGCTCCAGAATAACCATCCTTTGTCCCATTGTCCCTGCAAGAATTACCACCTTTTCTCATGTCACGTGTCTGTATTCTCGACCACTGTTGATGATGCCTGCCATTTAATATGACGTGTACAATGGGTTAGCCAATCACATCCTGGAAGCGCCATACCTGTGTATTGCTTGAATATAAGGTCGTGCAAGACCAGACTGGGGCACTTCACTTGGATAAACCACTCACGTGCGTTGTCCTGAAGTCCTTGCGCTCGTATGTTTTTCTCAATAAACCAGACTTAACCTGTTTGAGCGAATCTTGGCAAATCCTCTTTGACTAGATCAGTTAAAAATCTTCTACATCCTGCAACAGGATCTCACTGCGGTGTTCTGCTAGAGACACAGCAGTTGTAGCATTCGGTCGAAGGCACGCCAGATGACTGTGCATCTTTCTATAGACCGTAGTCTTCCTAGCAACATATTTATATGTATCCACTGGAGAAAGTGTCTCTCAGGAGAGAGGGGCATGGCTAAGGGTTAGGGCTGGGGTTTGTTGAATAAAATGAAAACAACGTTGAACTCGGTTTCTAGTGTACTAGTGTCCACCCCGTCGGGTTTGTAGTGTACTAGTGTCCACCCCGTCGGGTTTCTAGTGTACTAGTGTCCACCCTGTCGGGTTTCTAGTGTACTAGTGTCCACCCTGTCGGGTTTATAGTGTACTAGTGTCGACCCCGTCGGGTTTATAGTGTACTAGTGTCCACCCTGTCGGGTTTCTAGTGTACTAGTGTCCACCCCGTCGGGTTTCTAGGGTACTAGTGTCCACCCTGTCGGGTTTCTAGTGTACTAGTGTCCACCCCGTCAGGTTTCTAGTGTACTAGTGTCCACCCCGTCGGGTTTCTAGTGTACTAGTGTCCACCCTGTCGGGTTTCTAGTGTACTAGTGTCCACCCCGTCGGGTTTCTAGTGTACTAGTGTCCACCCCGTCGGGTTTCTAGTGTACTAGTGTCCACCCTGTCGGGTTTTAGTGTACTAGTGTCCACCCTGTCAGGTTTCTAGTGTACTAGTGATATTTGCGCTCAGATTCGTCTGTAGCGCAAAAATAAACAAAACAAAGGAAGAAGCGACCGGAGGAGGCCTAACAGATATGCATTTGTGCATTTCTATTAAGTCGGAGATGAGAGGAGGAGGAGGAGGAGGAGGGATGAAGGTATCTGGTGGATTAGAATGCTGAATGTCAACGTTGTGTTTGTGTTTGGTTGAGGGGACACAGCGGGGTGCTGCCTGGCTCCCGAGCACAAAGGCCAAACGCAGACATGGGGTCGGAGTTCAGAGAGGAAGCCGGCCCACCCGCTGTACTCGGACCGCCGGTAGTGCTGCGTACGGTAGGTCAAAGGTCGTAGGTCATGAGGGAATAACGACGCATGCTTTTCTCACGACCGACACGGATGTACGGCGCTAACCGTAGCCAACCGCCGGAAACAGAGATGAGAATCAAGAGAAGAAGAAACTACCCTCTCCTCGTTCCCGAGAGCGTTCTACATCCTGTTTCATAACAAGACCAGCACACCTCCCTCCTCCTCCTCTCTCTTCATCTCTCGCTCCCTCTTCTCTGCTTCCCTCTCTCTCTCTCTCCATCTCTCCCTCCCTCTTCTCTGCTTCCCTCTCTCTCTCTCTCTCTCCATCTCTCCATCCCTCCTCTCTGCTTCCCTCTCTCTCTCTCTTCATCTCTCCCTCCCTCCTCTCTGCTTCCCTCTCTCTCTCTCTCTCTCTCTCTCTCTTCATCTCTCTCTCCCTCCTCTCTGCTTCCCTCTCTCTCTCTCTCTCTCCATCTCTCTCTCCCTCCTCTCTGCTTCCCTCTCTCTGTCTCTCTCTTCATCTCTCTCTCCCTCCTCTCTGCTTCCCTCTCTCTCTCCATCTCTCCCTCCCTCCTCTCTGCTTCCCTCTCTCTCTCTTCATCCCTCCCTCTCTCCTCTCTGCTTCCCTCTCTCTCTCCATCTCTCTCCCTCCCTCCTCTCTGCTCCCCTCTCTCTCTCTCTCTCCCTCCCTCCTCCCTGCTTCCCTCTCTCTCTCTCTTCATCTCTCTCTCCCTCCTCTCTGCTTCCCTCTCTCTCTCTCTCTCCATCTCTCCCTCCCTCTTCTCTGCTTCCCTCTCTCTCTCTCTCTCCATCTCTCTCCCATCTCCGGGTTCTCCCTGCTCCCATCTCTCAGTTAATGGATATTTAAAGGGTATGTCAGAGAGCAGGACCTAGAGTGAGTGTAGGGGTCAGAGCGCGGGTCCGTGTTCGACGCCCGCCCGCCCCCGGGGGGGGTAACACGCCACGGAACACGCAAACCGCAACACGGCTCCCCGAACGCCGCCGCCTCCTCCGAAAAACACACCGCCGTTCTCCCCGCACCTAATATCTTTTTGAATTAAAACGATGACAGGTTATCATAATCCAATTTCAGAGACAATCGCGCCGAGTGCCTCGCAGCGCGGAAAAGAGGAACCCGGATCCGAATTGGATATGCACTCGGCGGATTAAATTACGGCGAGAGAAATAATTACGGCCTACGTTGGGAAATCTCTTTTTTTGTCGTCGTGTTATTGCGCGGCGGCGGCGGCATCGTGTAGCATTCACTCTCAAACACTCTACGGATATCCAATCCCGCGTTGTCAACAAGCTGTGAAGCCGTGAAGGGCAGGGTGTTATTGTGTTATCGCACTCTCTCCGTCGCCGGCCGCAATATCTGTTCTCCAAACAAAAATAATGTCGCTTCCTAATGAAGTAAGTATCTTTTATTATTTCTTGTTTTTATTTATTTATTTATTCCCCCCCTCCCTGCGGCGGAAACACCCCCTACGCTGTAAGACCAGGGAGATTACGTTACGAGCGCCGTCTTTAAGCGAACACGCTCCGAGACATTTGAATCTTAATGTGATTTTTCGAGCACATATGTGTTCGTAGAAGCATCCCAACCCCCCTTGGTAGGAGAATTGTATTTGAACCCGCGTTTGCAGGGAATTGGCTCTGCGTTTTCAGAGGGAATTGGCTCTGCGTTTTCATATTTCAGATTTGATGTCGTACTGTCCTGGCAAACACAAGCACAAACAGAAAACACATACAGTACACACAACAGTAGTCTGAGCTGCTGTCCTACTCCTTTCCCTTCTCACATACACACACACACACACACACACACACACACACACACACTCTAGGCCGGTCGGAGCAGAGGCCAGCCTCTCCGGGTGGCGTGTGGTCCCGGGCCCGATGGCGCTTGACCGTATCCATCAACGCTCCTCAGATCAGAGCTGTCGGTCACAGCGCCCCCCCCCCAGGTGACCAGGAGCAGACAGGCCAGCGCCCCCCCCCCCAGGTGAACGGGGGCAGACAGGCCAGGGACGGAGCAGGAGGGAGGACAGGGGGAGGAGGGGGAGGGGAGGGGCCCAGAGCCAAGTATGAGATATGAGCATCCAGATGTGAGAACGCAGACGCCACCATGCGTCACAGCCAGAGGTCACACACACACACACATACACACACACACACACACACACACACACACACACACACTCACTCACTCACTCACTCACTCACTCACTCACACACACACACACCCCGTTAGTGATAAGAGAGGCTGTTTATCTGACTGTAATGCAGACATTTGCATTTGCAACAGCGTAGCTCATTAAACCTCCCTGATCCAGATGGCGTTGGGGTTCAGAGGTCAGGTGGCTCGGCAGCTGTGGGCGGTTTAAACGGGCGGACAGGCCGTTCCTTAGTAAACGGTTGTTTTGCGTTTAGTCTGTGAACTTGGGTAAACGAGCTGATTCGTCCCCTGCTCGGGGGGGGGGGGGGGGGGGGGGGGGGGGGGTCCGGTCCCCTCCTTATTAACGATGCGCGTGTCGATTCCTGTCATCTCATTATTTCCCCCGGTCTATCCTTCGCTCTGCTCTCTCTCTCTCTCTCTCCCCCCCCTCTCACCCTCTCTCTCTCCGTCTTTCCCTCTCTCTCACCCTCTCTCTCTCCCTCACTCTCCCCCTCTCTCTCTCTCTCTCTCTCTGCCAGAGATAACACTCCACTAGTTTAACCAAGCTGTGCCTCTGTGGCGCAGGCTAGCCCCCCCCCCCCCCCCCCCCCCCCCGAATATCTCAAGCTACGCCCCCCCCTCTTTCACAGGGCCCTCGTTTGAATCCGCCACACGGGAAACGGAGCTGCGCATTTAAATGATGCGAAACATGAAAAAAATAATAATAAAAAGATCCGTCGGGGGCCCGGCGCTTTCATCTGCGCCCGGACGCCCACGAGGGGCCGTCCCTACGCCGCCGCGCGTCCGGGAGGGAGGGGAAAATGGCCGCCATAAATATGGTTTTGATTTTCTAAACCAGGCGCAACAACAAAGCTACGGCAAGGACATTAGCCGCATTGATTGGGCCGGTCGATGGACTGAAGCAAGCGCTGACCTTTCCCTCGTCCGCCAGGCGTAAACTCCCCTTGTTGGAAGTCTCCTAGCGCTCCGGCTGGAGGCATTAAGGCAAATTACTGCCCGCCATTAAAGACCTGCATCAATTCCATGGCGCTGCATCATTATCATGGGCCAATAAAATGCCAGAAACCACACGCACACACACACACACACACACACACACACACACACACTCCGCCCGGGAGACTGCAGCGAAGCCTATTACGCACACTCTGATTCACGCCCACGCTGCCTGTCGCCACGACGATCAAGCCACCAGCGCCCTACCTAGCGTGACAGGGCGACTAATTGAGCACAGATATATCTGCTCGCCCACAAACAGGGCGACTAATTGAGCACAGATATATCTGCTCGCTCGGGCGATGAGAAACGTCTCTGCCCCACTCTGAGCTGCTCAGACACGGAGGAGAGACATGAGTTGTGTTCGGAATCGCTCCCTATTCACTATATAGTGCACTATATAGGGCGTCAGCCATTTTGTTTGTAGTGTCCGAATTCTCCACGGAATTTTCGTTCCCTATATAGTCCACTATTTATTACCCACAATTCACCTTGATTTGCAGGGAACAGCGCATGTACCCTACATTTTCACCGTTCCCTAGGTAGTTCACTACATGGTGAACCCTATATAGGGAATAAGGAGTGAGGGAACGAGGGAGCGATTCCGAACACAGCCATGGTCATCTGCTGATGCTCCACATGTTCCCTGTACTCTAGTCTTCTGCAGAGTTCAGGGCTTTGACAGACGTCGAGGCCTAGAGACGAATAACCGTACGTATGTATGTCAGGATTTTTTGGGGAGAGCTTGATCAGTAACGTACAGAGACCATCCTAATAATATTTTGTGTGAATGATATAGATGTACTAAGATGTTAGCGCCCGTTTTTGGCTTAATTTTGTCTCACTATGCACCTGACAACATGGCATGGTATATTACATAACACATAATGGCCGACCATGTAGGCAACTTCTCTGTAACTGTTTGTGCACTCTCCTGTTAGCCATGTCTCTCTTATGAAGTATCTAGCCCATGTTTACTGCTCTGTATATGTTCTTAGCCAATAGACTAACATTTTCCAGGAGCTTGCTCGATCGTCTCGTTGAGAGAGGTCAGGGAAGAATTTTTACAGCTCACTTTTCTGGCCCCCCGGGTAAAACTGTTTTTTTTGCTTCCCTCTGGAATATGTAGGCGCATTGTGTTGCCTCTGTGTATGAAATGCACTATACAAATAAAGTTTGATTTGATTTGATGTACGATCAGACCACACACGGCTCAAACCACATTATTCTTGGGTCAGGACCACGGAGGGGTTTCCTACTCATGCGTATGCATTCACAGGAGGGTCGAGGGAGGGGGGGGTGTAAACGTGCATTCACAGGAGGGTCGAGGGAGGGGGGGGTGTAAAGGTGCATTCACAGGAGGGTCGAGGGAGGGGGGGGGTGTAAACATGCATTCACAGGAGGGTCGAGGGAGGGGTGGGTGTAAACATGCATTCACAGGAGGGTCGAGGGAGGGGTGGGTGTAAACATGCATTCACAGGAGGGTTGAGGGAGGGGTGGGTGTAAATGTGCACAAAAACGGGGAGGAGATGCTCAAGAAGACACTGAGACCCCGTTTACACCTGGCATTAAAATGCGTTTTTAGTGATCAGACTGTAATCTGATCGTGCTAAACCACATGAAAATACAGGTGTAAATGCGCCCAAAACGTTTTGAGGACGGATTGCGATCCGATCGGCCAAACCACCTCCGGAGGTGGTCAGGGACGCATTTCGACCACATTTAATAGAAGTGTAAATGGAAATGCGTTTTTAATCCACATATCAACAACGTGGGCGGAAATACGTAGCCGTTGGAACGCGCCGGTTCCAGACCAGCGAGGAGCAGGCTTCCAAGGCAGCTAGCAAGAACGCATTAAAATGGATCCTGGTCAAGGTTTGAGTCCAGACGAGACAAAGTGTCTACTCTCAATTTGGTCAGACGAAAATATTCAATCACAAACAGGATGTGGCGTTCGATTGTCAGCTGGACAGAGTCGATCGGATCTCAAACGGATCGGGTTGAAGATACTCTAAACGCATATTAATGCCAGGTGTAAATGTAATCAGGCTCAATCATTATCTAGCTACAATCTCGATACGAGACGCATTTTAATGCAAGGTGTAAACGGGGTCTGATTAATATCCCGTCGCATGTATGAAAACTGCGGGTTAAAGCGCATGTTGTTTTGCGGTGAAATTTCTCCGCCTTTGAAAGGCAGGTGTAATCCAGGTGTAATCCAGGAGTAATCCATGAGTAATCCAGGAGTAATCCAGGTGTAATCCAGGTGTAATCCAGGTGTGTGTAGCCCACCAGCCTACACAACCATATACAGCAGTACCCTGTTAATTATGGACAAAGCGTTTTATAAACTCTATGCATGGGGAAACACAATTATTATTAAATATTTCTGATAATCCGATACCATGCAAACTGATATTAACTATACAAGGTTGTATACTAACCAAATTGGTCTCAGATAATCCCGATGTATTAGGCCTGAAATTATTCAAATGCATGCTAATTACTATTACAGTATAGCTTGGATGAAAACTGGAGCATTCACTGATTAGGTGACAATTGGCCCCATTCAGGCTACAAGGTTTTGTAAATAACTGGTTTTATGAAATGAATAGATGCCAGGAATAGCCTACAATGATTAGTACACTTGCAAATAAGATATGGCCGATGCGATCATCGCATTAAACCATCAACGGCAAATATGACCAGCCTAAAGATAGCCTACCACATCAGTCTCAATAATACTACTAATAATTAGTATTATTATTATTTTTGTTTACAATATATTTATTAGATTTTTCCTTAAACAAACAAAACGTACGCGACAACAAACATGGCATTGGGCAGTGACATGGAAATGAAAGGTTGACAGCTCAACAAATGGTAAATGGACTGCACTTATATAGCGCTTTTCCACCTTAGCGGCACTCAAAGCGCTTTACAATGGCCTCTCATTCACCCATTCACAAACACATTCACACACCAATGGTGGTAGCTGCCATGCAAGGTGCTAACCTGCTCATTGGGAGCAATTTGGGGTTAGGTGTCTTGCTCAAGGACACTTCGACATGTGGACAGTCAGAGCTGGGATTCGAACCGCTGACCCTTCGATCACTGAACGACCCACTCTACCAACTGAGCTACAGCCGCCCCTCAACAAGAACATGATTATAATGAATAAATGAATAGAGAAAAACCACTGATATACGTATTAAAAAGGAGAGGAGCTCATTACCGTGGGGAGAACTTGATCAAAAATAAAAGAGTAAAAACTCTGTAGCAAAGGCAAAGCACTCAAGTCTCCATAAGGTTTAAAAAGCCTTTATTAAAGTAGCTAGTTGCCCCTTTATTAAAGTGGCCAGTTGGCAACTAGCTACTTTAATAAAGGCTTTTTAAACCTTATGGAGAGTTGA
>NW_028176553.1:0-8412 GCF_949987555.1 Borostomias antarcticus | reverse complement strand
ATACAGTAAATATCGTAGAAATCAATAGATAGGACATATTTGAATACATCAATATCGCCAATAGCATCAGTAAAGCATGTTCAAGGGGCGTTCTTTGACTGAGATGGTTGAAAGAAAAGCCACATTGTCATTACTACAATTTTTCCACAAAAACAAAAAGTATTTCCAGCTTTGTGTCTGCGCAGTGTTTTTTGTCTGGCTGAAACGTGTTACTGAAGACAAACCTTTCTTCCAACTGAATTAGCATCATCACAACTTTAATGTCACCGTTTCTCCCTCTCGCCTCCCAACTGCCACCCGTTGTGTGTGTGTGTGTGTGTGTGTGTGTGTGTGTGTATGTGTGTTTGTTTGTGTGTGTGTGCGTGTGTGTGTGTTGCGCGGTGTGGCAGTCTATGATGGTCTATCATCTGCTTTCACAGGAAAGCTGGAGAAAAGCAAGCCGCTGTTGTTTTCGTGTGTGTGTGCGCGCGTGCGTTTGTGTACACGTGTGTGTGGTCTATAATTGTGTATCGTCAGAGCTGGTAAAAGCGAGCGGGCTGTCAGAGAGGAGATATTGTTTGAGAGGAACAGGGGAGCAGGTGTTTTGTCTGAGCCATCCTCCTTGGTGCTCCTCACCCAGAGAAGAACAGCAGCGCAATTACAGACAACAATGGCCTCAAAGACTCAGGTATAGATTTCATTAACGCTTAACAACCTTAAGGCTCTTTCACTGGATTTCCCTATCAGGCTCTCCTTTCTTTCTTTCTTTCTTTTTTTCTTTCTTTCTTTCTTTCTTTCTTTCTTTCTTTCTTTCTTTCTTTCTTTCTTTCTTTCTTTCTTTCTTTCTTTCTTTCTTTCCCTCTTTCTTTCTTTCTCCCCTCACCTTTCTTTCTTTCTTTCTTTTTTTCCCTCTTTCTTTCTTTCTTTCTTTTCTTTCTTTCTTTCTTTCTTTTCTTTCTTTCTTTCTTTCTTTCTTTCCCCTCTTTCTTTCTTTCTTTCTTTCTTTCTTTCTTTCTTTCTTTCTTTCTCTCTCCCCTCACTTTCTTTCTTTCTTTCTTTCTTTCTTTCTTTCTTTCTTTCTTTCTTTCTTTCTTTCTTTCTTTCTTTCTTTCTGTCTCTTTCTTTCTTTCCCTCTTTCTTTCTTTCTTTCTTTCTTTCTTTCTTTCTTTCTTTCTTTCTTTCTTTCTTTCTTTCTTTCTTTCTTTCTATCCCCTCCTCTCTCCTCCTCACCTGTCCTTCCCCAGTCACATAGCTGGCCAGACATCCTGGTCTGGGAGTCAATCACAGCACCTGTACAAACAGGGAAAGGTGCCGATTCTTGTCCTCCAATGGTCCCACAGGCCATCATCCCATCGTGGAATTGGCGGAGGATGCTGAAAAATTTGTCTGGGCAGCCAACCTTAGTGAGCACACTCCATAGGAGCTCCCTGTTTGTATCAAAGGCCTTGGAGAGGTCGATAAAGGCCATGAAGAGGTCTTGGTGTTGTTCCCGGCACTTCTCCTGAACCCAGATAGCAAGCGGATCTGGGCCATATACAGGCCAGATCTGGCCCTTGTGGCTTAGTTCCGGCCCATATATGGCCCAGAGTCATTACACATCCGCTTGCTATCTGGGAAGTTGCCGTGTTGTAAATATCACACCGACCGTCCTCCTGTTCTTCCTGAACCCGCAGTTCGACTACTAACTTTGGTAGTTTCCTCTGTGATGGCGTTGATGAGCCTCTGCAGCATCACCTTGGCCAAAACCTTGCCAGCAACACAAAGCAGTAATACCCCCCCCTGCTGTTGCCACAGACAGACTTGTCACCCTTATTTTTGTATATGGCGACAACGTTGGCGTCCCTCCTCTGTTGGGGGACACATGTTCCCAGGCCCTCGGGATGTACTGATGGAGAGCCCTGGTACAGAGGTACCCTCCCTCCTTCAGGAGTCCGGCCGGGATGTTCTCAACGCCTGGAGACTCGTTGTTCTTTGGCGTGCGAACAGCTGCTAGGACCTCCATGAAGGTTGGTGGCTGATTGAGGTTGTTGATGGTGGGGGGCGTTCGGGTAGTTCTTCCAGGATGGTTTGGTCTGTAGAAGAGTGTTGGTTGAGTAGGACATTGAAGTGTTCAGCCCACCTCAACAGGGTCCAGTATTGGTCCTTCCAGAGTGTTGGACCATCTGCTGTTTTCAATGGAGTAACAGCAGTTTTTGGGGCCCTAGATGCTTTTTACAGAGTTGTAGAAGTTGTGCATATCGTTTTTGTCTGCATACATTTGTATCTCTCTCTCACACACACACATACACACACAGTCTCTCTCATACACACACACACACACACACACACACACACACTCTCTCTCTCACGCACAAACACACACCCACACACACACAAACACACACAGTGAATTAAGAAAAAAAAGAGTTTGTTACAATTGTGTCACAAATGACCCCCAAACACTGAGTGTGTGGCGCTGGCTGTGTCTGTGGTGTGTGTGTGCGTGCGTGTGTGTGGCGCTGGCTGTGTCTGTGGCTGCACTTCCATTTTCTCTGCCCATTAAGTGTGTCCTGCTGGAGAAGGAGGGAGAGAGGAGAGGGGGGGGGGGGGAGGGGGGGGGGGCAATCATGGCCTGCAGATAACCCTTATCATGACCGCCCTCGCCTGCACCCCCCAGCCATGGGGGGAAAACACATTCCGGAGCGAAATGACTTAAAAACTAAATTCACTTTTCCTTTTTACCGGAGCCTAATCATTTGAACGCCGTCAGGTCCGAGAGGAGGGGTGCGAGGGGGCGGGCCGGGGGCGGGTTTCTTTACGGCGGCCGTGATGAGGTAGTCTTCATAGGAGGACAAGAGGCTACAACCGAATCATGTTCTACAGCTCCGACCCTCGCTGGCTCACTTACTCAGGGACAAAGTACCTGTTTTCCCGCCAAGATCGGCGGCTAAAAAAACGGGGCTCTGTAGACGCGGGACCTCCGGGACGATTGAGAGCGTTTCCGTCGTGGTGAATTCCCCTTGATTTTCCGCCGCGTCACGTTTGACATCACCAGCGCGTTGGAGGGGCGGGACTTGGAGCGGGCTGTGGCTTGTTATGCTGGACTACTAGTTTTGGTAGTAAACTGACAAAACATTTTTGAAACCATTTCGAGTTTTTTGGTTGATTTTGGTACAGTAGGCTACTATCAGCCTCTAGTTTATCAGGGTACAAAATAGATTTTGTATAAAAAAAAACGAATTGGAAGTGGTTTTCAAGAGTTTATGGATGTGGTCTACTAAAGTGAAACCGACTTGTTTGCAGCTGCACAAGCCTACACAAGATAAAATAAACCCACACATGATTAAATCATGAACAAACACGCAGCTAGCGAGCTCAACAAACTAGCAAGCTTACAATCTACAAGGATAGGGACAACAAGGGAATGACAGACGGACTGTCTATGCAGTTTACCACCGCGGGTCTGCCTGTGTGTTTACTGTACATTCATTCATTCATTCATTCATTCATTCATTCATTCATTCATTCATAACCTTTATTTAGTTTCTCGGGAATACAATCGAGGGGCAGGCCCTCATTTCTCGCCGAGATTACAAAACAAGCAGCAACAATAAAAACAACGTTAAACAATAAGATGTCATCACAAATAACAATATAATTGAAAATTAAACACAATAAACCAGTACAGATAAAGAATATAAAATAGAACTTGTGACGTAATCAGTAGTCAGTCAGTCATTAAAAACAGCTATGAATGCCGAGTGAACCTTTCACACTGAAGACAAAACCCAGATGTTAGTGGGTGTAGTTGAGTTTTTGGGTCAGTGGGAATTGGGTTACAGAAAGAAAGACAGACAGATAGCAGACAGGAAAGCAGACAGACAGACAGACAGATAAACAGACACAGAAAAACAGACAGACAGACAGACAGGCAGGCAGTCAGATAAACAGACACAGGAAGGCAGACAGACAGACAGGCAGACAACCAGACAGGAAGGCAGCCATGTAGACAGACAGACAGACAGACAGGAAGGCAGCCATGTAGACAGACAGACAGACAGACAGACAGGAAGGCAGCCATGTAGACAGACAGACAGACAGACAGACAGGAAGGCAGCCATGTAGACAGACAGACAGACAGGAAGGCAGCCATGTAGACAGACAGACAGACAGGAAGGCAGAGAGACCAGCATACAGGGAGACCGACAGGGCTACAGCTGATCTCCAGGATCCATGGACAGCAGCCGTCTGTTCTGTTTGCACACACCAGGACAAAGGGAAGGCCAGAGGGGTCGTCTGGGGTCACCTCTGTCTGGGCAGAAGCATAAATTAACCCCAGGGGGCAGATTTGACCTTCTAGGAAAACGGAGATCAGATTGATCGTTAAGATCCTCAAAGTGTTCATTTATTTGTTTGGGTACCGAACAGAAAAGATAAAGACACACAAGTTACTAACGAGAGTGTAAAATAAAATACTATACCAACACATTCACCATAATGAACACACACATACATACTGGTATAGTATACACACACATGCACACACACAATTATCATGAAATGCAATTATGAGCCATTGTCCCTCTCTGTTTGCAATTTCACAATGAAATATGATTAACATGTAATTGTTAATAATTTGCCTAACGAAACATTGATCACGTGATTGAAATCACATCCTCGACAAAACAATACCATAATGATTAGAGGGTATATTATTCTAACCCTCCTACCTTTCAAAACTCGACATAACAATGTGAATAATGACCAAAGAAACACTATTGTTTCCAGATCTGTTGTACACCTGGATTTTTGGGCACTCTGTCGCAATTATTTCCCATCATCTGACCCTTCAGCGCGTGCGAAGCCAGCTGGACCTCTTGGTATTGTGTGTTAAGACAAAAGGTTTTTGGGAACGTTTTTTGGTCCGCCAGTGTGATTTGAATGGGCAGCGCTTCGCCGAGTGGCACTTGTCATTTATCGAGTTCACTCTTCGGTGTCAACTTTTATTTCCTGTTAATTTCACATTTGGACGTCAACCGATTTTGTGTTCATGCGTCGTGCGGTCTCCTCTGCCGCGGTCGGGGCGCGTCCGACGCCACCGCGCTGTCGTTGACGTCTGCTTCTCTGACAGAAGAGCGCTGTCGGTGTCCCCAGACGTGGCACTGGGCCCCGGGAGGAAGTGACGGGATGGTGACAGTGTGCCACTCACACACGGGCTGCGGGTTGACTGCCTGAACACTACGACACTGCGGCGCCCCTCTCCCCAACGCGACATGTCATCATTTGTTTACCGGCTTCCTCTACCCTCTCGCTCTCTCTTTCTCTCTCACTCCCTCTCTCTTTCTCGCTCTCCCTCTCTCTTCCTCTCTATCTCTTCCTCTCCCCCTCTCTCTCTTTTTCTCTCTCTTCCTCTCTATCTCAACCCCCCCCCACCCCACCCCCGCTCTCTCTCTCTCTCTCTCTCTCTCTCTCTCTCTCTCTCTGTGTTTGTCATGGGCCTGATGAGAACATGGGACTGGGTGTTTCCGTCTGGTGGAGAGCTGTGTTTGCCGGAGGATGACAGACAGACCGTACCGTAGGCCGCTGTTCGACCGACAGGGCGCCGCGTCAGCACTCCTAAACGAGGCCCGACGTGACCTCAGCTCTCAGCGCTACTGTAGCTGTACTGGGATGACAGCTATGGCAACTATACTGCCCCTATGCCCCTCGACTACTCCCAGAGAGCAAGCGGATCTGGGCCACATACAGGCCAGATCTGGCACTTGTGGCTTAGTTCCGGCCCATATATGGCCCAGATCCGCTTGCCATCTGGGCCATGACCAGTGAGCCGCCATCATGGCTCACTCTCTAAGGCCTTGTCCACACGAACGGTACACGGGTATTTTAGAAAATGGGGTCTTTATGGTATTTTAGAAACTGGGGTCTTTCCTCCTTCATTCTTAAAAAAAAAAAAATCCCACCCACGTGAAAATGCAAAGACACGCTGCCCCGTCGCTGGCTCGTGCTGTTCGATGGCGCCACGGTAACGAGGCTGTAACACGCACGTGAAATAGGCTGCTTGGTGTCACATTAACTTTCGGACTTCTTGCTCCACTCCAACTTTGCTTTTTTGCTCTTTATTCGCCAGGAGGAAACACAAGAGGAACAGAATGTTGGTAACCGAGAACTGCAGAGTTGTGCGGTTGAGTCCATACGGTTCTCATTACAGCATTTTATGTAAACAGGAAGTAACGGCGACGTAAAAACAAGCCAAAAACTCTGGTTTTCTTGTCCACACGACAACACTGAAAGCGGGGTTTCTAAAAATGTTCATATTTTCCGAAATGTCTAGTTTCAGTGACCTAGAACGCTGTCCATGGCGACGGATGACCAAACCACGTTGAAAAATGGCCGGTTTCCCAAAAAAACCTGTTGTTTGCGTGGACGAGGCCTAAAACTCCGCCGAAAACCGGCGTCATCGATTGCAATCGAAAAATCCCTCCCAATTAAAGCAGCAAACGACGCCATTATCATTTCAAAAGTAAGAAGGGGGGTGGGGGGGGGGGGAGGGGGGTCGCTGTGTAATTAGGGCCCTAACCGGAGGGGAGAGTGGAGCCACATGGTCGGTCGCTCAGGGTCTCCTGATGTCTGGGGCCAGGACTGTCCCCCCCCCCCCCCCCCCACCACCACCCTCCCCTTCCTGGGACGCAAGCCAGCGCCTCTGTCCCTGTCATGGGGCCGTTAATGAGGAAGTCACATATGGACCAGGGAGCTGGCCCTCGTTAGCCGGCAACAGGCGCACACACACACACACACACACACGCACACACACACGCGCGCATGCTCACGGGGGGAAACGCCAGGATAAGAGGGGAAACATGCTGTCACGGAAGACACGAGGGCAACACCAGACGGGCTTCACACACACACCCCCTCATGGGGCAACACACATACACACACACACACCACACTCACACACCACACTCACACACACACCACACACACACGACACACACACACACACACCACACTCACACACCACACTCACACACACACGACACACATACACCACACTCACACACACACAGACCACACTCACATACCACACTCACACACACACACCACACTCACACACACACACCACACTCACACACACACACACCACACTCACACACACACACCACACTCACACACACACCACACTCACACACACACACCACACTCACACACACCACACTCACACACACACATACACACACACACACCACACTCACACACACACACCGCACTCACACACACACCACACTCACACACACACACCACACTCACACACACACATACACACACACACACACACACACCAAACGCGCACACACACCACACTCACACACACACACCACACACACACACACACCACACACTCACACACACACCACACTCACACACACACACACACACACACACACACACACACACACACACACACACACACACCACACATACACTCAGCCAATTCAGGACTTTGGGGACAATGTATCATTGAATAATGCTGATGATGTTGAAAGTTCCCCAAAACTCAGTCTAGCTGAGTACACACTCAAATCTCAGAGGGAACAGTACAGTATGGAGATGATCGCCAGAGTTGGAGCACTTACTGTTTTGTGTGACCCAGTAGGCTTCTACTGCTGTATATGTAAATGGTAAATTACATATTAAACTTACATAGCGCTTTTCCACCTTAGCGGCACTCAAAGCGCTTTACAATGGCCTCTCATTCACCCATTCACACACACATTCACTCACCAATGGCGGTAGCTGCCATGCAAGACGCTAACCTGCTCATTGGGAGCAATTTGGGGTTCAGTGTCTTGCCCAAGGACACTTCGACATGTGGACAGTCGGAGCTGGGAGTCGAACCGCTGACCCTTCGCTCATTGGACGACCCGCTCTACCAACTGAGCTACAGCCGCCCCACTATGTGGAACAACGGTACTCCGTTCCACTCCCAGCGCTGTCCTGACCCGTTCAGATGGCCTCCTACAGAACCTGCTCCTCATCCCTGGTTCCTCTGGACCAGACCGGCGTCCAGGCCCATCTGGGAGAGGACTTGGGGGGAGGGGGGGGGGGGGCATGGTTGAGGAGCATAGGGGGTTAAGCGACCGTGGGTCAGGGGGAGAGGCGGTTGAGTTTGGAATGAGGGACGCAGCGCGCGGGGGGGGGCTGGGTCTAGGGGAGAGGGGCCAAGGGGCTAAGGCTACAGGTGAAGAGGTCAGGAAGGAGGTGGCGGGGGGCTAGGAGGGGCCAAGGAGGGGGTTCCCGGAGGTGAGGGGCGCTCAGCTGGGCCTCGGGGTCCGCGGACGGAGGGGAGGGGAGAGGCGCACGGGCCGACGCTCTTTCACACGGGCCTCTCACCAGCTGTCACCCCGACACCGAGCTGAATAGGGCCTGTCACCCCCACCCCCCACCCCCTCCCCC
>NW_028176554.1:0-5138 GCF_949987555.1 Borostomias antarcticus | reverse complement strand
TCTCCTCCCCCCCTCTCTCTCTCTCTCCCTCTCCTCCCCCTCTCTCTCTCTCTCTCTCTCTCTCTCCCCCCCTCTCTCTCTCTCTCTCCCCCCCTCTCTCTCTCTCTCTCCCCCTCTCTCTCTCTCTCTCTCTCTCCCCCTCTCTCTCTCTCTGTCTCTCTCTCAATTCAGTGGGCTTTATTTGCATGAAAGAACACATGTTCATATTGCCAAAGCAACAGTGGAATTACAGAAATATACAAACAACATTGTTTGGGGTTTTGCATTGGACTCTTAATATGCTTTTACAGAATTCCGCCTACAGAGTTTCTATTGCGTGTTTGTCCCACTTACTCTCTCTCTCCCTCTCCCCCCCCCCTTTCTCTCTCTCTCCCTCCCTCTCCCCCCCTCTCTATCCCTCTCTCTATTGTTTTCCCCCAGTGTGGAGGGGCAGATGATGTGTTTTAACCTAATGAAAAGCACTTCTGCCGGGATTGAAAAGCCCCCTTAAACACATCATAGCAGCCCTCCTCCTCCTCCTCTCTCCCTCCTCCTCCTCCTCCTCATCCTCTCTCCCTCCTCCTCCTCCTCTCTCCCTCCTCCTCCTCCTCCTCCTCTCTCCCTCCTCCTCCTCCTCCTCATCCTCTCCCCCTCCTCCTCCTCCTCCTCTCTCCCTCCTCCTCCTCCTCCCTGCTATTCTCCTCCCCCGTCAATAGTCGTTCTCTCTGTCATTTCTTTGTTCTAATTTCTTTCCTCCCTCTCTCTCTCTATCCCTCTCTCTCTCTCTCTCTCCCTCTCTCTCTCTCTGTATTTATCAGTGTGTGACATCACAGTTGATGTGGGGCTATGCTGGCTCGCCTTGCCCCTCACACACACACACACAGACACACACACACACCCTGGTCTCCCTGGTAAATGGACTACATTACTGTAATGACCTGGTAATTTATGGCTGAGGTGTGTAGACCGGTATCACTCAGTGTGTGTGTGTGTGTGTGTGTGTGTGTGTGTGTGTGTGTGTGTGTGTGTGTGTGAGTGAGTGAGTGTGTCAGTTACAGTAGGGCCCCCGCACACACACACACACACACACACACACACACACACACACACACACACACACACACAGGGTATACAATCAAATCCATGGTTCATTCACTTGACCAATAGAAAGTGTATTGTGCAGGAAGGCATAGCGGTGTGGGATAGTAATCTCACTATCTGTGACCCTGGACTTGTGGGTGTCTGTTTGTGTGTTATGTATTCAACCCACATTTCCACATGAGTGCATGCCTGCGGGGCAGGTTGAACCTCTACCATCACAGGTACATGGCTGAGAGACCAGGATGTAAATTACAGCAGTTTAGTCACGGAAGCACAATTACCCTGCTCTGTTCCACACTGCTCCTGTTAGAGAGAGAGAGAGAGGGAGAGAGAGAGATGGAAGGATTTACGGGGATCTAAGTATAACAATTGTTACTTTTACCTTGTTGCTTTGGCAAAATTGTTCAAAGAACTTTCATGCCAATAAAGCTATTGAAATTGAAATTGAATTGAATTGAGAGAGAGAGAGAGAGAGAGAGAGAGAGAGAGAGAGTGTGTGCGCGTGTGTGTGTGCGTAGCAGACCACAGTGGTTCTCGAGCATCGTTCCCAGCAGAGATGTTCAACGCCATGGCGACAGGCGCTGACCCCAGACCTAGAGTTCAGGGGTCAAATGGTGTCCTGAAGGAAGACAGTGAACCTGAGCATCTCCCACAGATGACTGTGTTCTGCTGGGACAGAGACGCAGTGACCTCTCCAAAAAACACTTCTGGGACAGAGCACGCAGTGACCTCTCCAAAAAACACAGCTGGGACAGAGCACGCAGTGACCTCTCCAAAAAACACAGCTGGGACAGAGCATGCAGTGACCTCTCCAAAAAACACTGCTGGGACAGAGCACGCAGTGACCTCTCCAAAAAACACAGGCAGAAACATCCATAGAGTCCAGGGCACGTGAAAATACATTCAAAAGACTTCATTCATTCTTAGAAAAAAAATGTTAAAAGCGGTACCCATTTGGTTTGAATGTATTTTTTAACTTTTTTAAAGTTTAATTTAAATAATCCTTTGAATTCGACTACATTTTCTTTATTTCTTTATTTCAGATCCCCATTAGTTAGTGCCTCAGCAGCAACTATTCTTCCTGGGGTCTGGGCTACAATATAAACAATCAGATATCAATAAAACCATTAGAAGCAAAACAATATACAAACACATATAAAACAAATAAGAAATATAATATTGGCATTGTAAACTATCAATAAAAAATAAAATAACAATAAAAATACATTATAAACAAAACTAAATACAAACATATTAACTTAAATATAGATATCCATACAAAGCATAAACTAAAAATTAACAAAATAAACTAAAATGTTTATTTCATGCCCTGTTCTATACCTCATTTATATTATCTGTACCTTATTTCTTATCTACTACTTAGGTTCCATACAGTACCATATTTCCTTATATGTGCATAAAAATAAAAAAAACACAATCTTCAAGGTACAAATAAAATAAAACCTGACTGGAGAACCAGACCCAGTTTACACTCAACCCAGAATAATCTGCTTCTGCGTTATACCTGCTCTTATAATCTTCTTCTGCATTACACCTGCTCTTACTCTCTTCTTCTGCATTACACCTGCTCTTACTCTCTTCTTCTGCATTATACCTGCTCTTACTCTCTTCTTCTGCATTATACCTGCTCTTACTCTCTTCTTCTGCATTATACCTGCTCTTACTCTCTTCTTCTGCATTATACCTGCTCTTACTCTCTTCTCCAATCTAACTCTGCTAGTGATTGAAGTGAATTCTTCTGGGAGTTTCTTCCAGTAGGAAACAGCCCTGTACATGACCGTTCTCTTTAAGGCATCAGGTCTAGGCTTAGGTAGGCGAACTGACCTTTTAAAGCGTGTCTAGTGCCATAACCATGCCTCTTATTAATGAGTGGCAACTGAGAAAAGAGGCATACAGGTTTTTGTAAAGTAGAAATGTTTTTCAGAACTAAAATCATACTTCATGCTAATCTTTCATTAACTCTCATCCATGACAATTCATTATGCTTTTTCTCACTACTATTTCTAATTGATCAATGCAAGGCGAGTCTCGCCGCCCTATTTTGGGCAAACTGTATCTTATTCAAATCTTGTTTAGATGCATGTGACCAGATTGCTGGGCAGTAGTCTAGGTGTGACAGAACTAGCGATTTAATCACTTGCTTTGTGACTGTATCATTTAAAAAATAGGCACTCAGTCTGATAATTGAAATGCTTCTGCTCATTTTTGTAACAATATTTTTAATTTGAGTAACCCAAGACGGTGTTTCATCAATCGTGCAATCCATCAATCTGGCTTCCTTCACTTGTTCAATATTCATACCATGCAAAGAAATGCACTTAAATAACATCTTGTCTAATGTCAGAAGTTGAGTAGCACTCCAGCCTCCCGCCCCCCTTCTGAAATATCAACGCTTGCGTGTTTTACGCCGCAAATGCGCGTCGCTGTTTAGATGAACCGCCGTTTGACCCACACGGTAGGCATGGAAACCTGGTGGCCTACGTCCAAGAGATAGGAAGAAAAAGACAAACTCTATTTTCTTTTCTCCTAGACTCTCTCTCTCTCTCTCTGCCTTCTGGCAAGAAAAAAAAGACGTCTCTTTTTACGAGAGAATCCGACTACCTCACAGCACCGAAAAACAAGGCTCTTAAACTGTCATTTTGCATTTAAAAGCACTTAACAGTTTCATAGAAGTAGTCAAACTGCCTGTCAGGACTAACAGTGCACCCATAAGTTATACACTGCTTTTTAAAACCGCCTCTCAGAAAAGGTTTGTCATAAACAGAAAAGGTGTTTGACATATCGCCAGGTATTGATCAGAAACAGTGTGTGTGTGTGTGTGTGTGTGTGTGTGTGTGTGTGTGTGTGTGTGGCCACCATAAACAGAAACAGTGCTTGACATATGTTTGAGTGAAGGCCAGGTATTATAAAGAAAGCATGAACGAAACTTTACAACCGCTAAAGACGTTGGAATCTGGAGAGAGAGACTGTGATGGGGGTGTTGAGAGAGAGAGAGAGAGATGGAGAGAGAGAGATGGAGAGAGAGACTGTGATGGGGGTGTTGAGAGAGATGGAGAGAGAGAGATGGAGAGAGAGACTGTGATGGGGGTGTTGAGAGAGAGAGATGGAGAGAGAGATGGAGGGAAAGAGAGAGATGGAGAGAGATAGAGAGAGATGGAGAGCGAGATTGAGAGAGAGAGATGGAGAGAGAGATGGAGAGAGAGATGGAGAGAGATGAGATGGAGAGAGAGAGATGGAGAGAGAGAGAGATGGAGAGAGAGATGGAGAGAGAGATGGAGAGAGATGAGATGGAGAGAGAGAGATGGAGAGAGAGATGGAGAGAGAGATGGAGAGAGAGATGGAGAGAGATGGAGAGAGAGATGGAGAGAGAGATGGAGAGAGATGAGATGGAGAGAGAGAGATGGAGAGAGAGATGAGAGAGAGATGGAGAGAGAGATGGAGAGAGATGGAGAGAGAGATGGAGAGAGAGATGAGAGAGAGATGGAGAGAGAGATGGAGAGAGAGATGGAGAGAGAGATGGAGAGAGAGAGAGATGGAGAGAGAGATGGAGAGAGAGATGAGAGAGAGATGGAGAGAGAGATGGAGAGAGATTGAGAGAGAGATGGAGAGAGAGAGATGGAGAGATGGAGAGAGAGAGAGAGGGTGAGGTCAGCAGGTGGAGATGGGAGAGAGCATGGAGGATGATACGATAGTCCGACTGATGCTTACTGGTATGTTAAACAGGCAGACGAGGATGAGGTCGCCTCGCTGATCAAACTGTGTTCATGCATCAGCGTCAGTCTCTCCAGAGAGCTCTCCTGGGCAGCTGCAAAACACCACATGGTCTTCATTTTATTTTATTTCAGCGTGATTATGTGTAACCCTCGTCTTGTTGACGTGCTCCATACACGCCCACGGAGGGAGGGAGGGAGGGAGGGAGGGAGGGGAGCAACGCGGGGTCAGCTCGCTGACAGACTCATCCACAGTCATGTGCTCTTCAGCGCTCTAATGTCTGGTGACAGGACGCCATTGAACTTTTCTAAAGTACTGTTTGTTTT
>NW_028176555.1:0-1000 GCF_949987555.1 Borostomias antarcticus | reverse complement strand
CAGTAACCCGAGACCCCGACCCAAACCCCACGCTCAACCACAACCCTAAACACAAGGCCAGGATGAGTAATTACACTACTTGCTTTTTATAATTACACGGTACAAACAGATGTAATATACAGGGTTAGACCCATATAGACTTGAACCCACCTCCGCAGCTGTCATTTGGAGATGAAGACCAATGATCTCAATGCTTAGGTTGTCAAGAGCCATGTTTATTCACTCACATTAGGTTTAAATGAAAAATACTCAAATTGTTATGATGGTCGTGGTTAAAGGAAATTCGCTTATTTGCCATCTTCCCCAGAGTCAGATAAGACGATACTGTCCACAGCCTTCTCTTCTCTGTGTGCAGTAGGAAGCACTGAGACCCGTTAGAGCCGTTAGCCTAGCTTAGCTCAATCACTGGAAGTACATTTGAAAGATTAGCCTAGACTAATGGGTCTCAATGCTTCCTACTGCACGCACAGAGAAGAGAAGGGAATGTATCTTCTTATCTGACTCTGGGGAAGATGAAAACGAGCTCATTTCCCCCCAAAAGCCGGCGTGTTCCTTAAGAAACGATCCGAATCCCGACGCTTCACATTGTAACCTTCCTACGCTGCCGCACGAATTCAGCCGAACACCTCACATTGCTCTCCCCCGTTCTGTCACCCGGTCCACCGCCGCGTTGGTGACGGATCACGTCAGTCTCGGGGGGCCCGCACCCTACGGGGGTCCCGACTGCATCGCTCCGTCTCTTCCTGCTTCGGGAGGGGGGAAGGGCCATGGGGGGCTGGGGGGGGGGGGGGCTCAAGCAAACAGTGAGGGGTCTCAGCACACAAAGTAAACATCGCCCTGTGTTTGAACTGCACACCTTGGGCCCAGCGAGTCTCCCACACACCCGCTTGCCCCCCTCGCCGGACCCTATTCCCACTCACACCAGCGTGAGCAGCGCCCGGCTAAATACACTGCTTATCCCCGCCGAGCCCTGTTCATAAATCAGGGAAGGAAAGGCACC
>NW_028176556.1:0-18720 GCF_949987555.1 Borostomias antarcticus | reverse complement strand
TGTCCGCATCTCACCTTGAGCGCAGATATATTTAAACGATTGCGTAACCGAAATACAAAAGAACTTACAAGTGGCTTCATCAGCGAGCGCCATCTCAAAGAAAGCAGAAGCTAAACGGCCTCTCATGTTGAAGAGGAGAGAGGCTTTGAAATGCAGATGGGGGGAGCCTATCAACTGTCACCTGTTCACAGCACTCCAGCTCGCGCCGCTGAAATGACTCTTTTTCAAGAGACGCATTCGATATGCATCAGCCGGCAGAGCCAATTGGTGGTGATGGCTCCATTATCCCCGCCATCCCTGGTAGAAGGTGTCTGCCCGTACCGCTGTCTCTTTCCCTCGTTTGACTCCGGTTTGTTCCGGAACAAAGAAACGCCTTGATGAAGAGACTGTACACAAACAGCGAGGTTTCCATCCGGCGCCCGACGGTATGACCTCCTAGAAAACACGCCTCAGGTAAGCGTTGTGAATCTACAGTGACCCGGACTGCGTGTTTTTTCTCTCGCACACCTCACTCAAGTACCACGTCCCCTGTTTTAGATCATTTAGAATATTATTCCAATGTGGTGCTGGGTATCATATTCTGCCTTTTCTCTGCCTTAACACACGCTGAACGCCTCCCACTGATTGGACGCCCTCCTCTGAACGCCTCCCACTGATTGGACGCCCTCCTCTCCCCGCCGCGTCTCCATAGCGACAGGGACGCCTCATTATCCGAGAGCTGTGAGCTTTCGCCTTTTAGATAAGTTATAATGAGGGTGAGATGTTTCACGTTTTTTTTTTTTTTGTTCATTTTCCGAGCATCACCGACGGTTCTAAACACGCCCACTCCGAACTAATTAGAGACTCGTCCGCATTCGCAACGCGTTAACTTCAATATACTGTGGGGACGAGCCCCAGTCCGATACTGCAGACAAAAACTCGCGTTCCATTAAGTGGAAGCTATGACCACTTTTATTGATGTGTGTGTGTGTGTGTGTTGGAGGGCGGGCGATTATAACATTCTATACGTGTGCATGAAGAGTTTTATTTATTCTGGCTTTAATACTGAATAATTTCCTACTGTCGTTCACCCAAAAAAACGGATCTCTCTAATGGAGAGAGTGTTCAGATAATAACAACAATAGAGCAGCCCTCCTGTTCTCCAGTGAGCGGCCGTTTCCACTCGACTACGTCCTGCGCTAGGTGTGTTTTGGCGGTCGCCAGCTTGTTCCAGTTAATAGCAGCGCTGAACCCGGAGCTTTACCTGCCTGTCTGGGACAATAGCCAGCTTCCTTTCCCATAATGCAGTTCCCCTGCTCTGGGGCGCGGAGCGTATAAAGCTGTCAGTGAGCATGTAGGCCGTGTCACCTTTGCCATGGTTTCACACACACAGCTAACTTAACTCTCTCTCTCTCTCGCACGCGCACACACACACACACACACATACCTACACTCACACATACACACACACAAATACCTACACTCACACACACACACATACCTACACTCAAACACACACACACACATACACACACACACATACCTACACTCACACACATACACACATACCTACACTCAAACACACACACATACACACACACACATACCTACACTCACACACACACACACACACGCACAAATACCTACACTCACACACGCACACACACACACACAAACACATAAATACCTACACTCACACACACGCACACACACAAACACATAAATACCTACACTCACACACACACACACACATAAATTCCTTAGCTCGCGAGACTTTTGACACATTCACAGATTTATAACGTCAAGACTGCAGTCGACACTAAAAGAGTGTTTTAGCTCCACAGAGCTCCGCAGTCCAGGGGCCCGATAGTCCAGTCCAGGGGCCCGATAGTCCAGTCCAGGGGCCCGATAGTCCAGTCCAGGGGCCCGACAGTCCAGTCCAGGGGCCCGATAGTCCAGTCCAGGGGCCCGATAGTCCAGACCAGGGGCCCGATAGTCCAGTCCAGGGGCCCGATAGTCAGCTGTCACACACCGACCGACCGTCAGTCGGAGGGGGGAGAGATGGATGAGGTGATGTGTTCTGGTCCCCCCCCCCCTCGCCCCCCCCCTGTCCGGGCCTCCCCAGAACGCCTCAGAGCGCGCTGGAACCGTCCACGCCGGTGGGGGGAGGGGGAGGGGGGAGCGGGGGAGGGGGGGGAGGCCTTGGTCCAGGCCGGTGGAAAGTGAGCCAATGGCTCCTGGCCTGACAGGGGATTATGGAAAACAGATGACTTACGCTTGTAATTTGTGGGCTTAAATTGCAAACAGAATTTCAGGAGTCGGGAAGAGTAATAAATGGCAATAGGCGAAGCCACACACAGCCGAATCGGTGTGTGGCGCGAGGCAGGTCCGACTAAACCAGAACAGACAGGTTATGATGGTGTAGCGGGTCGCGGGGCGGAAAGTCTTAAATTACCTCAGCTCGGGAAGGTAAGGAGACGCTTACTGTGAGGGGGGGACTTTCTGTGAGGGAGGGTGGGGCGGGATTTTAACGTGATGTGTCTATTATCACGACGGCGTCTCAAGCGCGTCAGCGGTGAACTCGGTCCGGCGGGGGTCATTTCAGCGTGCGGACGTTAGCCGTTCTAGACGGTCGGTAACGAGCGGTACCTGCAGCTGTCGGCTGTGCGCTCGCGGGGCGGCGCCGGTCGTCGGTCGCGCCTAAACGGACGAATCCGCTGGAAGCCGACGGTCTCGCGGCGACGTCGTGACTGAAGCTGCAACATGTTTTTCGCGTTCCGATGTGGGGGTGGGGGGGTGGGGGGAGAAAAAAAGAGCCGACTCAGCAAGCACATAAAAACCTACACCTGTTCGCAATTACACGTCTCAGAGAGGTCTACTAGGTACAGCGAGGGGGGGGGGGGGGGGAGACGGAGGGAGGGGGAGACGGAGGGGGGGGGTATCTGGTTCCTGGTGTGGACGCCAGGGCACCGGGGCTGGGGGTCTCCCAGGGGGGGGCGCAGGGGAGGCCAGGAGGCTGTGGGGGAGGCCAGGAGGCTGTGGGAGAACAGAGCGGAAATGCTCTCCGGTAGGACAGCTGGGAGGTTGGGGGGGGGGGGCGGGGGGGGGAGGGGGGCGCCAGCGCCACCTGGCACCTGTTCTGGCCCTGCTGGAGGAGGAGGAGGAGGGGGGGGGGGTTACAATGTTAGCCTTGTGGCGTGGAGCTCCCAGGATACACTGCAGGATTAGCCTGCGCCGTCTGAATTGGCGGCTCGGGGAAGAGGGGCGGACGCACGGAGAGAGAGAGAGAGAGAGGGGGGGATAAAGAGAGAGAGGGGGGGGGGAGAGAGGGAGAGAGAGGGGGGAGAGAGAGAGAAGAGAGAGGGGGGAGAGAGAGAGAGGGAGAGAGGGGGAGGGAGAGAGAAAGAGAGAGGGAGGGAGAGAGAGAGAGGGAGGGAAGGAGGGAGAGAGACAGAGAGAGAGAGGGAGGGAAGGAGGGAGAGAGACAGAGAGAGAGAGGGAGAAGGAGGGAGATGTGACCTTATTGCTTAAAAATTCAGGGAGAGAATCTGTGGAGCAGTGAGGAGGGGGGGGGGGGGGTAGAGGGTAGGGGGGTGTGTGTGTGTGTGGGGGGTAGGGGGTGTGGGGTGTGTGTGTGTGGGGGGGGGGGGGGGGGGGGGGGTGACAGGCCGCATCACTGACAGGGAGTCCAGCCCCCGGAGAGGTTTGAGAGGGAGAGCCTCTCTCCTGAACGCTCGGATGGACTCCACGCTCATTTCCATTGTACCAAGCAAATGACATCCCATCAAACCCGCTGGTCTCCGGCGTGACATGTTGATCGCAGAGAGACAGAGACGGCGTGAATCCCCGGGTTACGGGAGGGTGACCTTCATTACACTAATCGTGTCGGAATAATTGTAATCTTGAACTGTTATTAAAATAGTAATTAAAATAGCAATGCATAACATCTTATTTAGGGAGCTGTATATGGATATAAAATACTAATACTGGAGATGATACGTCACTAATACTGGGCTTTCTGTTCCAGCATGCTGTGCTAATGTACACAGGTATACACACACGCACACACACACACACGCACGCACACACACGCATGCACACACACGCGCGCACACACACACACAGAAACACGCATATACACTCTCTCTCTCTCTCTCTCTCTCTCTCACCACACACAAACACACACACACACAAACACACACACACACACACACACACACACAGAAACACGCATAGACACACAGAAACACGCATAGACACTCTCTCTCTCTCTCTCTCTCTCACACACACACACACACACACACACACACACACACACACACACACACACACACAGAAACACGCATAGACACTCTCTCTCTCTCTCTCTCTCACACACACACACACACACACACACACACAACAGAAACACGCATAGACACTCTCTCTCTCTCTCTCTCTCTCTCTCTCACACACACACAAACACACACACACAAACACACAAAGCTACACACGGCATTACATGAAGGGAATGCAATTTACTAGAGTGCTATACTTTATAAAGTCAACGTTAAGGGTCCTGTCTCCTTATAATGTTTGCGGTGAATCTTTGACAAACATCCACCCGCTGAAGGAGATATAAAACGTGTTTTCACCGCGCGTGCGTCTCAGTATTTACGCCACGGCGGAACACAATGCTCTTTGTGTGGAGGGAAATGAAAGATCACTTCAAAGCTGTCCTTGTGTTTCCTTGGCACCGGCAGGAAAAATAAATGTTTCATGCACTCGCACACACACAACAGAGAGGTCAAAAGTGTGCGTGTCTTGGAAGTGATACCTCATGATTAAAGAAATGTTCCTATAATCAAACAATTTATAAGTACACCAGGGCGCTGTAAGCAAGAACCGTGTTTGAAGTCTTGGGTTATTCGTGGCGTAGAAAGAGGTAACAGTGTGTTATAATCGAAGAAATATGTTTTTGGAAACGGAAGCGCCCAGCGCTGCCTGGAGGGGGGGCGTGCGGCGTTGACGTGAAGGTAGCGCCCCCCCCCCACCCGCGCCCCCCCCCCCTCCCCCCAATGCTAGCCACGTCGCGCGGACGAACGCGGTCGGCCTCCGCGGTTAATTGTGCAAAAGTTGGGTGGACGAGCGCTCCGGTGGTCCACACTGCACTTGACACTGGGGGCGCGGTCGCCCGCCGGCTCGACTCGGCCCATTCAGCGGCGGAGACGAAGTGTTTACAATCGGCGTGTCTGAGGGCCCTTTGTCCCCGTAATGAGGACAGAGAATCACCTGGTGGGGGTGGTGGGGCGGGGGTGGGGGGGGGGGTAAGGGGTCCCGAAGAGGAAAGCCTTTGTCTGTGTGGCAGGGACCTTTCCTTGTCGCCTTCCCAGGACAGGGTTGTTGGTTTTTTTCTTGTTTAAGCCCCTCAGTCATTAGTCGAGCTGCAGTGAGAGGGGGGAGATGGGGGCCCCGTGAGGGACCTGGGCCCTTTCAAATACGAGGCGAGGCCTTTTGTCTTTGGGCCCTGTCAAAACGGGCCACCTAATTAAAGCTGATATCTCTCTGGCCAAAGAAAAAACGATTTTGTTAATGGCTCTTTCGGAATGTACTTAATGAGTTTAGATGGCCATTGTGTTGTAACAGTGCAGTGGCTCCTATAAGTACAGTGTTTTTGAACAAAAAAAAAAAAGAAAAAGGAGGGCGAAAGATTGAGCGAAAGGGGGAGCGGGGAGCTGACATGACTGGGGGCTAAATGGGCAAGGTGTAGGGGGGGGGGGGGGGGGGGGGGGGGCGTGGAAATCATAGCCGGGTCATTAAAGGCGTAACAAAAGGAAGTAGACCCAGGGGCCTGGGGGTCCGTGGGGCTTGTACGCAGTGTGGAGCAGTGTGGACGTTTCGGGGAGCTATCTGCACAACAACACCTTGATCACATCCAGTAGCTGACACCATTTTCTTCAGCAAACTCCAGCGGCCTCTTTTGGAGGCCCTGTCTGTCTGCCCCCCCTCCCCCCCCAACACACACACACACACACACACATTTTTTGTGCTTTTGTTCATGTCTCAAGGCTTCTGCCTCCCTTTCTTCTCAGGGTCTGCGGAGAGAGAGAGTACAAGCTTGTTAGCTGGCGTGGGTATTTTGACTGGAGATACACTTTGGCCACTTGCCTATGGAAACAGTGTCAAAGCACAACCTGGTTTAATTGTCACATCTGCAGTCCTGGGAGAGATCTTTGGTGAGGTTCAGCCTGAAATATCAAACAATCCTCTCATCTTTTTTTCTTTTTTCTTTATCCCTCCCTTTTTTCCCCCAGTAAGAGAAACTTGTAAATTAATCTTAGTCTCAAAACAACAACTTTTTCTTTGGATTTCTCTAGTTATTTTTCAAATTCGGTCCCAAAAGTTTTCATCAAAGGGCGGCAGTGTGTGAAACCTAACGAAAGACCCTCCTCGCAATTGATAGATTTGATGTGTATTGAGGTCTGCCGTCCTCCGATAATGAGGGTCAGAGCCTCAGAAAGATAAACAGCAGCAACCATGTCGGTTGTGTCTCAGGACAACTTCATGCACCGTAGATGAGAGACGGGTCCGGGAAGAAGAAAACACAGCGGCATCGTAGACAGTCAGCTGAGGTCAGTTAGATATGCACTCTGGGGCGGCCATCCTGGGGGGGGTCAGGGGGGACATGTCCCCCCCCCAATATTTGAGATCATTAAAAGTGTCCCCCCCAATATTTAGATTGGGGTAGTGGCATTCAAATGCGTAGGAAGATGTCCCCCCCCCCCCAAAAAAAAAAAAAATTAAATGTAAATGTCCCCCCCAAAGTTGGATACCGATCCCCACCACTGGATACACTAACATGGATAGAGTCATGAGGTTTATAAAAAATACGCAAAAGATGCAAACTAATTCACATCAGATTCCTGTGCAAAGCCTCTTCTATTGTCACGTACGACACGAACCAATGAGCTAGCTAGACGTGAACTCACGACAGAGTCACGACATATCTGTCCTTTGAGGGGTATATTGGCTAAACATTATTCTTTTGATCTACGTTCCCTCCGGATCCTAATAAAAGTAGTATTGTCTTGTCACCCCGATGATTGATGGTGTGATTTATGTCTGCAACATTAAGGGACGTTTTGCTCACGTTATTTATGAAACTTTGACATCTTCAATATTTTATTGTGTGTGTGTGACTGTACACACAGCGCCCTCATCAACCTGGCTTCGCCCCTGAACGCTACAACTTGACGTCCAACAATTATACTGTCCCTTGTAAAAGGAGTCGTTTGGCCGGGTTCCTCCCTTCCTGTTATAAGAACACGTCTAAGTGGTTCCGTGAAACACGGTTCTCTCACAAACAACAGCTACCAGGAAATGGAACCGAGAACAAGGGCAGATGGTCAAAATGGTTCCTCTAGTTAATGAAGGAGAAGCCACGGAAATGGGTGAGGATGGTGGAGAGAGAGGGGGGGGGAGAGAGAGAGAGAGAGAGAGAGAGAGAGGGAGAGAGATGGAGAGAGAGAGAGAAAGGGAGAGAGAGAGGGAGAGAGAGAGAGATAGAGAGAGAGAGAGAGAGAGAGAGAGAGAGAGAGAGAGGAAGAGAGGGAGGGAGAGAGAGACGGAGAGAGAGATAGAGAGAGAGAGAGAGAGAGAGAGAGGGAGAGGACGCTGGAGTGGGTAAGAGTGTGTCGCGCCGAGGGGGGGGGTTTATAACCCCACTCTGGTCCGTGCCCCTGCCACAGTTAAACCAGTTAGGCCTGTTACATTAGCCATTGGGATGCTTTATGTACTTGTACCAATTCAATTATTTGTTTCTCAGAGTCAGCTGGGGAGGAAGCCAGGGAGAAGAAGGCACTCACATCAATCCTAGCTGTTAATTTCCAAGTAATGCAGTGGCCCTGATCATTTAAGACAGGACAATTGATGCCCCTGTCAGCAGAGGCCCCCCCCCTTCTAAAGGACGTTTTTACAGAACATCATGGTGACACTTTGCCCAGATGAATGTCCAGGAAGCCATTTTGATTAATGCTCCCGCAATAAAAGAAACGGGCGCTAAAATGCTCCCGCACGTCTTGTTAAGGAATGTTTGATTCATCGGAATGAAATTCCCGAAACGGTCCCTCCCGTCTCTAAGACCCGACCGCCGACCCCTCTGTCATTTTTTTGTCATCAATCAATATATGTGACAGTGACAACACTTAAAGTCGCCTTCTCCCCCCCCCCCCCCCCCCCCCGTCGAAGCATTTTATGGCTCTCGTTGTCAGGCTTTTGGTCGACGTTCATTTCCATGTCATGTTCCCTGGGTGTCAGGCGACGCGTTGGGATGGTAGGAGAGTCAGTTCATTCATGTGTTGGGATGGTAGGAGAGTCAGTTCATTCATGTGTTGGGATGGTAGGAGAGTCAGTTCATTCATGTGTGGAGAGTCAGTTCATTTATGTGTTGGGATGGTAGGAGAGTCAGTTCATTCATGTGTTGGGATGGTAGAAGAGTCAGTTCATTCATGTGTTGGGATGGTAGGAGAGTCAGTTCATTCATGTGTTGGGATGGTAGGAGAGTCAGTTCATTCATGTGTTGGGATGGTAGGAGAGTCAGTTCATTCATGTGTTGGGATGGTAGGAGAGTCAGTTCATTCATGTGTTGGGATGGTAGGAGAGTCAGTTCATTTATGTGTTGGGATGGTAGGAGAGTCAGTTCATTCATGTGTTGGGATGGTAGGAGAGTCAGTTCATTTATGTGTTGGGATGGTAGAAGAGTCAGTTCATTCATGTGTTGGGATGGTAGGAGAGTCAGTTCATTCATGTGTTGGGATGGTAGGAGAGTCAGTTCATTCATGTGTTGGGATGGTAGAAGAGTCAGTTCATTCATGTGTTGGGATGGTAGGAGAGTCAGTTCATTCATGTGTTGGATGGTAGGAGAGTCAGTTCATTCATGTGTTGGGATGGTAGGAGAGTCAGTTCATTCATGTGTTGGGATGGTAGGAGAGTCAGTTCATTCATGTGTTGGGATGGTAGGAGAGTCAGTTCATTCATGTGTTGGGATGGTAGGAGAGTCAGTTCATTCATGTGTTGGGATGGTAGGAGAGTCAGTTCATTTATGTGTTGGGATGGTAGGAGAGTCAGTTCATTCATGTGTTGGGATGGTAGGAGAGTCAGTTCATTTATGTGTTGAGAGTCAGTTCATTTATGTGTTGGGATGGTAGGAGAGTCAGTTCATTCATGTGTTGGGATGGTAGGAGTCAGTTCATTCATGTGTTGGGATGGTAGAAGAGTCAGTTCATTCATGTGTTGGGATGGTAGGAGAGTCAGTTCATTCATGTGTTGGGATGGTAGGAGAGTCAGTTCATTCATGTGTTGGGATGGTAGGAGAGTCAGTTCATTCATGTGTTGGGATGGTAGGAGAGTCAGTTCATTCATGTGTTGGGATGGTAGGAGAGTCAGTTCATTCATGTGTTGAGAGTCAGTTCATTTATGTGTTGGGATGGTAGGAGAGTCAGTTCATTCATGTGTTGGGATGGTAGGAGAGTCAGTTCATTCATGTGTTGGGATGGTAGGAGAGTCAGTTCATTTATGTGTTGGGGTCGTAAGAGAGTCAGTTGATTTATGTCAGTTGGAGATGAGGAGTGGGCAGCTGAGAGGGACGGGGTGTTCAGCTCCATAACGCCGGATGAACATATTATTGGAGCCCCTCCGGTCTCCTCTTTGACCTTCTTGTCAGGCGGTTTGACAGTATTTAGACGTGACTTTTGTCCCCCCCCAATTGATCGCGAACGCGTCACTCTTGCAGTGGAAATCCCAGGCCAGGCTCGGGGGGAGGTTTGGGAGTTGGGCGGAAGATCGCGAGCTCGAACCGTTCGCCAAGATGGCAGCTGACCCCGCGTCACAGATCTGCACCCTGTCAGGATCGTCTGTTCGTTTGCTGCCGGTCGGCAGAAATGTACCAAAATCTGTGCAATAGAAAAATTCCTCTTCGCTCTTTTCAAACTTTCCAGGATCCCCTCAACGAAGTGTTCCTTTCAATCAGTTTTGAGTGGAAAATAAGCTAAAGACTACGGATAAATTCCAGCTGGCAGATATTTTCCATCCTTATTTATTGAAGGGAGACCGTCTTTCGGACCTGCAATGCTGGAGTTTTTTACACCTGAGTGCCTTGTTAACGTCACGTTAATGGATATGTGTTACCTGTTTAATGGCTAACGAGGCCAAAGTCAAGCCAAGGCTCGCTTGATTGATGTCCGCCATGTTGATCAGGTGTGCTGTTGCTGTCGGTTACATATTGGTGGACAGTAAGATGGGGTCGGGTGTGTCTTCGCCGTGGTTACACAGTACCCTCGGCTGTCTCAGGTGGGCGGGTTAAACTGTACCTAGCGCCCCGTGAGGGGCGGGGCATGGTCTGAAACAACAGGTTCAGGGTACAATCCCTCACCGGGGGAGATTAACCCTTGTGCGTAGAGGCCAGTTCCTCTGAGGCTCAATAAAAAACAGTTTATAGCACGGAAAACAGCACCGCTGTTGCTATCCAGATGTGTGAGAAATATGTCTATATTGTGTCATATAACCCTCTAGGAGAGAGAAGAACATATTCCTTTGTATCGGCAGATAATTCTTAACAATCAAAATGAGCCTTTATCATAATGGAGACATTGCATTATTCAATTTGGTTACGATGCATTAGCAATGGCAGCTTTGCTGTAAGCCACTTCAGGAGGCTTATAAACAAATTGATATTATCAATTGCGATGTTGGCAAAATAGCGTGGCAGATTCCTCGTTGTGAATGTTTATCTACACCAACAGTCACCCACCTGCTAAGAGGTGGGCCCACGCTTTCAGGAAATTGTTTGAGCATCCTGGCTCGGTTGCTAAGAAACAGTGGCTCGTCTTCGCTCGCTCGCAGTCATCCTGTCATCAAATCACGATGAGGAGCGCCGCTCACCTCAAGGTGTTCACAGCGCCGGAGGACGCGCTCAGCCCCGGATTTACACGCAGCTCGGCGAGAGAAACCAGCCTTTGTGTGAGAGAGGCTCTGGCACTGGTCCGCCCCCCCCCCCTGCCCCCTCCACCCCCCCGCCAGTTCTCCTGTGGTAATTTAAAAAGTGAAATGGGCCGGCGTCCCGGTGAACCAGGCTCCTGTCATACCTCTCTCTGACTGCTTCATGTCCCTGACGTGATTGGCCACGCTTGACGTTTACAATTTCTGAAGGAATAGGCTACCGGATTTAGCTTTTTTTTTTTGTACATTTTTTTAAGGAATTAGGTGTTGTGAGAAAGTTCTGTGATGACACGGTGGCTGTGTGGTTCACCTATTCCCAGCGATTACGGCGTCGTCACAGCCAACTTCAGACAGGCTCTCCTGTCATCCCTGTCTGATGTCTGATTTAGGCTTCCCTCACTGCCTTTTCATGTTCCCATATAAAAGGTTGTGTTTCTGATGCGTAGTCTCACACAGGATAAATGGTTGACATCTGTTATTCACGACTGCGCGCCGAACGAATAACAGACCGACGTTCCGAAGGCATCCAGGCATCACAAGACGCCACGTCTTCCTCGATTTCAAACAAGACACTTGAAACGGTTTAAAAAAAAACGATACCTTGAAAAGAGTTAACGTGTTGTTGTTTTTTTTGACTGATTCGCAGCTGAACGTTGACGTCTGCTGTAGTTTCTCGGCCTGCGTGGTTGCTTCAAATTGATGCCCCCCCCCCCGGCGCCCCCCCGACTGTAGGAGAGCATCTGAGGTCCGTAGCCAGCCTTGTGGAGGGGGGGGGACCGTGGACCGTATCGTTTCGATTTGTTGAGGGGGGGGGGGTTGCGGACAGGTTATTTTGATTTTCGGACAACTTGTTGACTGGTGGGGTGCGGACATGTTGACCTTTTGTCTTAAATTCTGGACCTTTGGTCGTGAGGGGGGGGGGGGGTTCGTTCGATCCACCCGACCCCCCCCCCTGGCTACGGGCCTGCATCTGGACAATGGCGCCCGGTCGCCTTCGTCTCTCCACAGGCCCTCGGAACCAGACTCAATCAGAATCAGGCAGGAGGGCCCGCGGACCGCATGGATCCGTCGCCTTTGAAGGTGCCGTTATTGGACCCATTCACCAGCGGTTCAGATCAATTGTTCTCCCGTTAATGGATAATAATGGAAGCGGCCGAACCTCGGCGCTCACATACGGGCCTCCGCACAAAGACAACTGTGAGGAATGTGTTTAATTCGAGCCCTGACTAACAGGAGCGGGGCCCGAATTGACATCTCCGTCCTTCCAGAGTAAAGACATCCCCTCTCTCCGAGGCGCGCTCTTCGCCGTAATTACAATTCCGTGGAATGGGAGCTTTTCCGAGAGAGAGAAAAGAGAAAAGCCGAAATGCAGACGCATCAAGAGTCTCTGCAGAAATAGCTCCACTTGTATGCATTAATGCCCATATCAATTGGATGGTGTTTAAGTGGTGTGAAAGGCGCTAGTGTCAAGGCGTCAAGTGTGTGTGTGTGTGTGTGTGTGTGTGAGGGGGGCGGCACGCGTAGAGCATACGGTCAGCACATCTTGTGATCTGCGTCTCTAATGTGGGACCCGAGAAGGGGGGACCGTTAACTGTGAAAAATAAATGTCATCATGGGCCTTTCATTCCAGATGTCCCCTCAGATAAGAATCCTATGGTCCGACTCAGCAACTCAAATCAATTGGCGCAATTAGAGCCCGGGGGCCATTATACTGTACGACACACCGCTACATTCGTCACTCTGAATACAGGGCCCCTCATTGAGTGAGGAGACGTATTCGGGGGGGACTCAATGGGGTGTGGAGAAGACTTAACAGTTGCACTCTCCGACCTGAGCAAATACACCCCCCCCCCCCCCTCACCCCCTCATCGACTGGAGGTAGGTCACATGTTCACCTAAGCCTAGGCATGCACCCGTATCAGGCGCAGCTTACCGTCTCGAATAATACCTTACGGCGCGAGGGGCTTCGCCGCTACCCCCCAAATAGCACCGCGGTCGTATCACGCAGCGGTAAGCTTGGGCCGTACGTGGGCCGTGAGCTGCCCCTGGTCCGAGCTGCAGAGAGTGACTCAGGGGGAGTAGTTCGCAGGAGAAGAAGGGGTGGTTGTGTAACCTCGTAGCCCGGTGGGGGGCGTCGTGTTAGGGTTGGGGGGGGGGGGTGGCCATGTTCCTCCCCAGCACAGGGGCTGGCATGGGGGGGGGGGGGGGAGGCGGGGGCGGATGATTTCACACACCTGTCAGGCCTGGGAGATTTCACAACCAAGAGGGGAGAAACGGAGGAAGTGATGACCGCTCTTCCTCCCCCCCCCCCTCACCGAGCAGCTAGGCCAAAACCACAGCTGCGCTTTTCTGTTCAACAGCTACAGGAGACAGACCCTGCTTATGTAACTTCAGAGTAACACTCGGTATGGTGAGTGGGTAGAATGGAAGAGAGAAGGAGATAGAGAGGGAGAGAGACAGAGGGAGAGAGAGACAGAGAGAGGGAGAGAGAGAGGGGGGGTGATGGGAGTGGGAGAGAGAGTACAACCAATCAGAATGGGAAATAATATGAACTGATTTGAAGGACTTGAGAAAAAAGTGTGATTACGGGCGGCCTGAGAGATGCCAGGGATTCGGTGTTAACACGGGGCCCTCGGAGCTTGGGAATAACAGGCTGGCTTGGCACGCTCGGCTCGACTCCGCAACCCAGACTTTTCCCTCACCTAAGTGATCGTCAGGCAGTCCCGGATCAGGGTTAATCGAGAGGCTGGCGCCGACTCTGAACACCGCGCTGGAAGCCAATCGGATGAAGCCGTCTAGCAGGATTGCCTGGGTGTTACACCACCCCTACCTCCCCCCCCCACAGCGGCCCCCAGACGGATCACAACGGCAGGTAAGAGGAAGCAGCGAGAACGCGTGCCCCGGACCGGGGCGTGATGAAACAGACCTTTCACGCGCAACATGAAGTCGTCTGGTAGCAGAATCGTACGTCAGCCAGCAAAACAAGGACTTGCGTGGAGAGAACAGGAACAGCCAGTCATCCCTCAACTCTCCCTCCACCTCTCTCTCTGTCTCTCTCCCTCTCTCTCTCTCTCCCTCTGTATTTCTCTCTCTCTCTCTCCACATCTCTCTCTCTCCCTCTCTTTGTCTCTCTCTCTCTCTCCCTCTCTCTATTTCTCTCTCTCTCTCTCTCTCCCTCCACGTCTCTCTCTCCCTCTCTTTTTCTCTCTCTCCCTCTCTGTCTCTCTCTCTGTCTCTTTCTCTCTCTCACACACTGTCTCTCTCTTTGTCCCTCTGTCACTTTCTCTCTCTCTCTCTCTGTCTCCCTCGCTCTCTCTCTCTCTCTCTCTCTCTGTCTCTCTCTCTCTCTCTCACTACCGTGAACAATCAGGTGTGACATCGCACGGACTTCTACGGTGGCATCTCCCCGCTGAGGGGAAGTGAAGACCCACTTCACGTAGTACCTCCTGACTGATGAGCCCGCCCACCCCCCCCCCCCCCACCCCCCGAGAGCTGGAGGGAGACGGCGTGGACAAACGGATGGACGGACGGGGAGGGAGGGGGCCAGGTGAGAAAGGGCCGCGCTGCCGGGCGGGGTGGGGAGGGGGGGCGGCTACTGTCAAAAGGGTAATAATTAATGATCAAATGTTAATGTCGGCGGCAGGGCCGCCGGGGCTTCTGGGACTTCTGCCGCTGCTGCTGCCGATGCCATTAATTCAGCTCAGTGGAGCCAGGCATGCTCAGGACCTGCCGCAGCTGTCACCCCGCTTGCTTAATTATCCCCCCGCCCCGCGGCCCGCCCCCCCCCCCACCCACCCCCTCCCTCAGACTGCTGGACAAGCAGCGAGGCGGGAGGGCTCTACGATTACTGGCCGCTAGTCTGCCCACGGCCCACAGAGAGAGCAGGGCATCGTGGGGGAGAGAGGGGGAGAGAGGGAGGGAGAGAGAGAGAGGGAGAGAGAGAGAAAGAGAGAGGGAGAGAGGGAGGGAGAGAGAGAGAGAAAGAGAGAGAGCGAGAGAGAGGGAGAGATAGAGGGAGAGAAAGAGAGAGATGGAGAGCGGGAGAGAGACTCATTCTTTTGTGGCGTCTCAGTGAATGTTTGTTGCTGACGACGGGGCAAGAGATCTGTGGTATTGAATTCGGGGGTGGGGGGGTGAGGGGGGTGGAGACATATGTCCTTATTTTGTGCAACTGTGGATGAACTGTACAGTATGTCGGTACGACAGAGATGCAGCTCACACTGGCACTGCCCTGCGATTGGCTGGCTCGGAAGACCAGAAATGACCAGAACACACATTCTGTCATCTCTCTATTAACGGTGAGTGATGATGTGTTCGTCAGGGTCCCCATCAGGGCCAAAGCGACCACTAGTCTCGCTGGGGCCCACGTACCAGGGATATCAAGTAGCTTCTGTATTCCATGTCATCTAAGACCAGAGAGGAATCCTTGGCTCACACACACACTCACATCCAATATTTAGCAGAGTCAGATATCTCAGCCCGTCTACTCTGAGAGAGAGTGAGAGAGAGAGAGAGAGAGAGAGAGAGAGAGAGAGAGAGGGAGAGAGGGGGGGAAAGTTTACCTGCATCCTCTCAGTGGCGGGGGACATTCGAGGGCACGGCTCTCATGCTAACCAATAAACTTTAATATTTCATCCCCAACCCGGGTGATATGTTTAGAGAGAGCCTGTTCACTCAAAGTTGTCCAGGACACAGGGGAGAGAGAGAGAGATAGATAGACAGAGAGAGAGAGAGTGAAAGAGAGAGAGAGGGAGGGAAAGAGAGAGATAGAGAGAGAGAAAGAGAGGGAGAGAGAGGGAGAAAGAGAGAGAGAGAGAGAGAGAGAGAGAGAGAGAAAGAGAGAGAAAGAGAGAGAGAGATAGAGAGAGATGTATCCACTCTTTCACTCGACTAGCCTGGAGGATTATTGCCGTACCTGTTCAAACATGGTCCCGGTAAATTATTCATGGCGTCGCTCGCCGGCTGTCGTGTTCGCTGTACTCATCCCTGAGCTCTTACCTCCGCCTGCGTACGGGAACCTCCGAGGCCGGTGGACAGAACAGGGACACATCAAAGTACCCATGTCAGCCCGCGGAAGAGACAACAACATTCGCTCGTGAACGAGGGGGAGAAGAAACACAAAAAACAAATGCAGCACTCTCTCCTAACCTGTGAGGAGCGTAGTGGGTCGTGATTGGTGTGAATTATACATGCGTACACTCTCGGAGAGTGGATCATTCAAAGCCCCCCGCTACGCGTCGCGCGGCCCGAGTTAGCGTGATACGACCGCGGCGTGGGGATGTGTGTCCTATGAGCTCGCCGGTGTGTTGAGTGAAAAGTTTCAGGTGAGGGTTGGGTTTGAGCTGAGAAAGTAAGAAAGTACCCCCCCCCCACCCCCACCCAGCTCACATTAACAATGCTTACACAGCTCTTCACTTTTTTTTTTTTAACCTTCTTAGTGGACAATTGGAAGAACCCTAATTGCAAATGAAAAGTGATTCTATAATGACTATGGTGTGGCCCTCTTCAATTTTGTATAATCAGACGAGAGAGTCTTGAGATGAAAGATTATCAAAGGGGGCTCTGTGCGATGGCTCGAAAATTAACACTATCAAAATGCTCTCGGTGTTCACTTATCTGCAAGGTTCTATGATAATTACATCTAAAAAGGAAGAAGAACTTCTTTTTAATCCACATTATCATGCTTAGAGCTAGTTTCTCTCAATGGACTGTTTCATTTCATAGGCGGCTACAATTAGTGAGATTATTAGCGATGAGATGAGAACATTCCGGATAAAACCTCCTTGTTCTAGAACACAGTGTGAGATATTCAAGGTCCTCTAAAAAAAAAGCTTGTAGAAAGAGACATTTCTTCCACACGCTCCTTTAATGATGTTCTGTGCTTTGAAGCTCCGATTTCTCTGCATTTTAGATTTTCCTCGGTGACACGGGGACTGTGCTGTTTCGGTCAGAACCGAGGCCTGCTTTCAAACTGGCCCCCTCTGTCCTGGTCACCGCCCGACACACACACACGCGAGTGTCGCCGTGTTCTGGCGCAGTTTAACCCGACCGCTGTGACCCGACCTGACCTCACACCGGGAGCGGCCGCAGCACGCTATTGGCTGTCGCGTCGCACTCCACGTCCAGGTTAAAACAGTTCTGACAAAGTCGTGATGGATCCAACTGATTGTAGTTCTAAGAGTAGAAGTCAGACTCTGTGCTGAGTAGAGGTCATACTCTGTGCTGAGTAGAGGTCATACTCTGTGCTGAGTAGAGGTCAGACTCTGTGCTGAGTAGAGGTCAGACTCTGTTCTGAGTAGAGGTCAGACTCTGTGCTGAGTAGAGGTCAGACTCTGTGCTGAGTAGAGGTCAGACTCTGTGCTGAGTAGAGGTCAGACTCTGTGCTGAGTAGAGGTCAGACTCTGTGCTGAGAAGAGGTCAGACTGTGCTGAGTAGAGGTCAGACTCTGTGCCGAAAAGAGGTCAGACTCTGTGCTGAGTAGAGGTCAGACTCTGTGCAGAGGTCAGACTCTGTGCTGAGTAGAGGTCAGACTCTGTGCAGAGGTCAGACTCTGTGCTGTGTTTGACTGTATTCGTTGCTTTGGTCAGAAGTGCATCTCTGGTTGCACTCAAAGCATTTCTATGCTACTGTTCTAGACAGACATTGTATCATTCCCAAACCAGTTAACCAATAAGAACAATGTTTTAAGTGAAATTGCATCTCACTGGAATAAAAACGAGGGATACGCAGCTATGGCAAGACCTCAAATATTCCCCAAATATGTTGGAGGAGCAATCACAGTGTTATATAACAAGAACATCATGTGCCAGTTGGACATCTGTTGTCAATAAACACGCCTACCCTCATGGTAAACAACAACAAATTTGCGTTGACTAACCCAACCTGAATGTGAGTTATACAGCATCACCAAGAATCAATCAATCCCTTCAGAACGTTATCCGAGAGAGCTTCTCAGACCGTTCATATCAAGATTGTACGCGATGTGTCTTGCGTCATATAGCTGTAGGTCCATGCTGTCAAGCCAATCTCCAGGGCCAGATAGACTTCCTGTGATGCTCTGCAGTCTGACTGGAGCACATCTCTGTCCACCGGGCTGCTGGGAAATAACCAGAATTAGAGAGAGAGAGATAAACACACTGTGGTCTCTGAGATCACAGTGAAGTTGAGAAACCCTTGAGAAACCCTTTCTCTCTCTCTCTCTCTCTCTCCTACTCTCTCTCTCTTTATCTCTCTCTCTCTTTCTCTCTCTCTATCTCTCTCCCTCCCTCCTCCTCCCCCCCTCTCTCTGTCTCTCTCCCTCCTCCCTCCCTCCCCTCTCTCCCTCCCTCCCTCCCTCCCACTCTCTGTCCCCCCCCCTCTCTCTCTCCCTCCCTCCCTCCCTCCCTCCCTCCGCTCCCTCCCTCCCTCTCTCCCTCCCCCCCTCTCTCCCTCCCTCCCTCCCTCCCTCCCTCCCTCCCACTCTCTCTGTCCCCCCCCTCTCTCTCTCCCTCCCTCTCCCTCCCTCCCTCCCTCCCTCCCCCCCTCTCCCTCCCTCTCTCTTTATGTCACAATGCTGCATGCTGGCCCCCCTCCCCTCCCAGCACTGGGGGGCAGCTTTCTGCATCAGAAGAATTCTTGGCAAATGAAGGCACTACCTCTTGGCTAATTAAATGAGAAGGGGACGCGAGCTACAGAGCGTCTTTGTGGTGGACACAGTGTTGTGCTTCATGCGTCTTCGCTCAGGGTGGAATTTAGTCCGTTTCCACGCCGGCGGCGACGCGCCGGACT
>NW_028176557.1:82500-110000 GCF_949987555.1 Borostomias antarcticus | reverse complement strand
ATTGGATGAAGTTGAATTTTCTCCAACTGCACCTTTAAGTTGAATTTTTGCCAACTTCACCTTTAAGCTTCAGATAGGCTAAAATTAAACTTCCTCCAATCCTTCCAATATTCAGAGGACTTGTCCCTTATGGGAAGGGGATTATTATAAGAATATAATAATTATAATTATAATAACAGTAATAATACTAATACTTATTATAATAGTTATAATCAATTAACCTTTTGGTTTTGTGAGGGTTTCTGTGTCATAGATGTAATTGTTAGTGTGTGTGAAAGTGCAAATGAAAAGAAAAAAGATTATATTAATTAGTTGTTATATAACTAGTTATTAGCTGATTACAAAACAAGGGTTATCTAACCCTTAAAACGGGGTTACCTACCCCTTAAAACAGGGTTCTGGTCCACCTTAAACAGTCCACCTTAAACAAGTACATTACCTTACACAACGGCAAGTTCAGTGGAGAAGAGAAGAGAAGACAGAAGACAGAAGACAGACTAACTAACGGGTGAGTTTAACATTGATTTTTAATCGAAAAAAGTAATGTATCTGGATGTGAAAATAAAGATAAAAGGCTAATGAATCGATTTCTGGCAAGTCTGTGAGGAATATCCTGTGAGAAAAGTTTTTGATTGACTTTTAAATGCCCGTAGCCCTATTGAAATGCGCTTGGACATGCGTTCTTTCACTCGACGTTTGCTTTAATGTAAAACTCATTTTCCTTATATGAAAATAAAGAAAAAGGGATGGCGAAATGAATGATATAAAGCATTCCATGCTATATTGTGAGGAAACTTGAGAAATATCGTTGCAAAGTGTGGAGATAAATGGCGGAGAAAAATGTTCTCTAGTTTTTCTCTCAGGATATATCATTCACATTGAAAACAATATTTCTCAACTTTCCTCACAATATTGCATGAAATGCCTTATATCATTCGATTCCCCATCCATCTTGTTGTCTTTCTTTTCATATAAGGTACCTCACTTTTACATTAAACCCAGCCCGCAAGCAAGACCGCATGTCTCAATGCAAATTAGGCCTACTCCATACTGTACTTTAACAATGCGCGCTCACTCTTTCACTCGACGCTTGCTGGCTGAGTTTTAATGCAAAAGTAATGTACCTTATATGAAATGAAAGACAACAAGATGAGGAATGGAATGATATCAAGCATGTCATGCTATATTGTGAGGAAAATGGTTTCTTATTGTTGCAAAGTGACATTTTTCTTCTCTGCAGATGGCTTTCACTTTGAAGCAAAATTAAACAACTTTCTTGACATGCTTCTATGGCTGTATTCAATGATATAGATGCACTGTTGTGATAAAATATTAAATGCTAAAATCTGGTGTGTGTGTTTTCTCTTTCAGAATTATTATCATTATCATGCCATCGTGTCCGATTTGCAACAAGGAGCTGGCCGCTCTCAGCGGACACCTCCTCACGGTCCACCATATCAAGAATGCTAAGGAGAGGATGATTGTCCTCCAGCTGGCGCGAGGGACCGTCGGCATCCGCACCAGCCCGTGTCCGGTCCCGGGGTGCGGCCACAGCAAGAAACATCTCCAGAGGCACCTCGTCATCGGCCACAAGGACCTTACGATGGAGGAGAGGGCTGTGTGGGAGGACCACGCCAGGAGAGATGAGGCCATCAGGCGGTTGGCTGCTCTGCGGGCCACCAACCCAACCGTCCCTCTCATGACCGGTTGGGACGTGGAGGAGGATGAGCTGGCGCCTCTGGAAGTGGATCTGGAGGAAGAGGACATCACCGCTGGCCCCTCCTCGAAGAAGCCTAAGGTGTCGGGTCCATGCGAAAACCCCAGCTGCGTCCGCTACCGTGCCAAGGCGCAGTCGGAGGTCAACGCTCTGCGGTTCCGCCTTCTAAAAAAGGACCTCAAGATCCGCCAGCTGCGCCACCTGCTGAGCTGCCATCAGCGTGTGTCAATAAGACCGGCTCTGGTGCAAGGGCCAAAGGTAAGAATTATTTCTCTGTATCCTTTCTCTCTATCTGTCTATCTATATATCTATCTAATACTCACCTCATTTGCTAGGCTGCTGCATTGGTGGAGGAGGAGGACGAGGAGGAGGAGGACGAAGTCATCTTTGATGCCGGGCTGCTGTGCTCCCAGCCAGCCACGAGCTCCACCGCGCCAGCCACGAGCTCCACCGCGCCAGCCACGATCTCCACCGCGCCAGCCACGAGCTCCACCGCGCCAGCCACGAGCTCCCCCGCGCCAGCCACGATCTCCACCGCGCCAGCCACGAGCTCCACCCAGCGGCCGACCTTCCTCAACCCAGGAGGGCTGAATGTTAAGGTCACCTCGGTGACCTTGCCTGGTTCCCCCACCAAAGACTACTCCCCATGGAGCACCGGGCGTGGCAGAGGGAACCGGATGAGGCTCATTGAGCTGCCTGGTGGCATAGGTAAGGAGTCTTGACTCTTCATACTGTATATTGGATCTCTCTCTCTCTCTCACACACACACACACACACACACACACACACACACACACACACACACACACACACACACTCTAAAACGCGCACACACCCAAGGTTTTAATCTAATACATGTGTAATACATGTGTCATTGCAGAGAAAGTGCTGGAGAACTTCAAGCAGCACCATCAAGGGATCAACCCTTCACTCAAACAGCAAGAAAATGCTAAATCAAAAGTCAGCAGGGTCAAGTCCTTCCTTCTTTACATGGGCCATGGTGTGACCAGACTCTCGGACTGGGTGTTCCTGTATAACATCCCGAGGATGCGGACGTGAGTAGTGTTGTCATTACTCGCTCAGGGCAATTGGTTTAAGTTCAAGTAATCTATTCATTGCCGTATAACAAAACTAAAACTATTGATTTTCTTTGTATTTCACCAACTCTGCAGGTTCACAAACACCCTTGTCAAGGAGCACGAGAGGAAGATCACCACAGCCCAGTTCTACCTCACCAACATCCGGCTTTTCCTCCTGTTCCTCTCTGAAATCCCGCCCAAACACTGCCGCCTCACAAGGGTGCAGTTTGCAGAGCTGCGTCGGGAGGCCGAGATGAACATGAAGTCGAACATGAAGGCGGTGACCGTGCATCGCATGGAAAATGTGAGATCGAAACAGGACAACCTTCCGCCGAAGGCTGACCTGCTGGAGTTCAAGGCTCAGGCCAAGATAAGGATCCCCCAGCTTCTGAGTGAGTTTTCTGTCAGTCAGTCAATCAATCAATCAAATCAAAAAATCAAAGTTTTATTTGTATAGCACATTTCATACACAGAGACAACACAATGCGCTTTACAGAGAACAAGGGAGGTGGGCATACGTCATCATACCGCAACGCGCAGTGAGTAAAGATTGATCGTTGTGTCGAATGTTCAATCTTCTGTCTCTCTTGTCTCCATTCTCTCTCCACAGCCAAGCTAAAACGCAAGACGGACGAGGCCACAAAATTCAGCCTTTACGGGTACATGGCCGGGTACTGGGCCTGCTCTTACGGCCACAGGACCGGCGTCTACACTAACATGACGGAGCAGGAGGTCGATGAGGCCAGGCGGCGACACAGCAAGAGCAAGAGCCAGGCAGGCGGCTACCTCATCCACGTGAGTGCTCATTTAATCCATCTGGCAACACACAATTAGAATATTAGTGATTAATCTACCTGACATACTGTGTCAAGTGTCAGCCTGCTCCCCACAGCCTCTCTCTCTCTCCTTCTCTGTCTCAATTTGTATCTTTCTCTCTTGCTATCAAAAGGTCAAAGAGCACAAGACCGCCAAGACGTTTGGGGAGGCCATCATATATATGACAGAGGAGGAATTCGGGTGGCTGGACGAGTGGATGACCATCAAGGCTAGTTTATTACTTTGCTATTACTTCACTTTGTTAATTCTCTTTTCACTACCAGAGTTTACCGCTATGTGCCTGTAATATTCATAGCTAATGAATATAGTGTTTACTTTTAGTCAGGTGCCCATCCGGACACCTACTGGTTTGTACGTGGTCCTGAAATGCCCCGCCCACGTTGAATGTCGAGAGTCTCCCGCTCACTAGTTTGAGAGCAGTCACATTTGTTGGAGCAGCCTGTGAATAAAATTAACAAACGTTATACTGGCATGTCAGTCGTGCAGTTCATTCTGTAAGATAACAGGTGAATATTTCATGGTGTCAGAATAGAGGAACAGTACCCAGACGAGCATGGAACCAACGGGAGTACCGTCGCCCCACATGGACTGGGACTCTCTCGACTTACCTGGGGTATGGAGGAAGTTCAAGCAACACGTTGAGTTGATGTTCTCCGGCCCGCTAAAAAGCAAAGGAGAAGAGGAGAAATGCAGCTACTTGCTCCTGTGGGTAGGAGAAAGAGGACGAGACATTTTTAACACGTGGGTCCTAACTGCGGGTGAGGCAAAGCTACTGAAAAGCTACTACGATCATTTTGAAGCATATGTAACGCCAAAAAAGAACACAATATTCGAAAAAAATTAAAATATTTCCACATGTATAGCATAGAGTTTTTTTTACAATTTTGTGTTTGTAATTTATTTTTTTTATTTTTTTTTATGCTTATTTTATATTTGATGTATATATTTTATGTGGCTGTTCAGCCACAGATGAGGGAGTTTGTCGTGGAATTTTACACCTAGTCTCAAGACTATTCAGATTCTTTTCTTTTCCTTAAAACCTATTCATCCAGTCCCCTTTTGCTATTGTAAACACCTTAACCTTTTGTTTCTCTCTCTCTTTTGTAATTCCAAACCACCTCCTCTACCTTGCTCTTCCTCATCTCTTTGTTTAAGTCAGAAGGGCCACACCTTCGTCTTTCCCGTCCTGGCTCAGACCTTTTGTTTCTTTGTTTATATTTAAAGTGCGCCGCGCTTTTCTTTTCATCCCTCGACCACTGTTTGATATCCGTCACCTTACGATGACATATAGACGACTCAGCCAATCAAATGTCGGCTGCACCCCATCCTTGTTTTGAACACATATAAGGGGGATATCTGGCGAGCTCATTTTACTTCTGTTGTGGTGAACCACTCTGTGTTTTATCTTGAGGTCCGTTTGCAATCGTATTGTTTTCTTAATAAATCTGACTGAACCTTTTTGAGCGAACCTTTGCTTTGGCAAATACTTCATTTTTCGAAACCTCTACTACAAGTTTTCTTCCTATTTCAAAGTTTACCAGTGTGGTTTTGAGGTTATTCCCCTTTCAAAAGAATCCATTACAATTTGATGTCAGAACAAGGAATGCTGGTCCGGGCGAGGGGCGGTGAGACGCGCGGCACCGTCAGACTGATCACCCCGCTAATTAAGCGGCTTTCAACACTCACCGGATTCACAGAGGCTGAGTAACGAGAGGGACGGCCCGGTGCTCCAGTCCTCCGCCCCACCCAGCATTTCAATAGAAACAAGTATTAAAAAATATATATAAAATGCACCAAGAAAATAATTGAACATTTGTTTTATTGTTTGTTTGTTTTATTGTTTGTTCTACTGTTTGTTAAACTGTTGGGGTTTAATATTTTGGGTCTTTAGTATAGTAGGCTACCTTAGAGGCACTAGTGTCTATAAGCCTACTGTAAACTAACTAACTAACTAACTAACTAACTAACTAACTAAACTAACTAAACCAAAAATAATAATAAAACTGTGCAGTATAGAAACTTCAACGTGGTTGTTGTAATAACTGTTTTCACAGGGAAAGCGAGGTACTGAATATTAGTCTGTTTTTGTTTTGTTTTGTCAGAACTTACATGTTCTATGTGAAACATACTTTTATTATGAAATAGTTACTCTAGTCGGTTCAAGTCATGTGACACGTGATCAGGAAATGTGTGGGCATTTCATGATGAATCATGCGTCTCGCAGCTCCAGTCTTTATCTTGTGTTGTAAGTCCTGACATTAGTCTACTCAAGTTTCTCTGTGTTGTTGCAAAACGTTTGTGAGAATGTTATCAATATGAAAGACTCAAGCGACTTCTATAGTTAGAGTCATCCACACTATTTTGTTGGGATAAGAACAAATTATGAAGTAGAATAAATGAGAGATGAATGGATATTTCCACGCGGGGGGATTGAAGCGATTTGCATATGTTAAATAACATGAGAAGCATTCAATTCTGTGTAAGGAAACTATTTTCCTGTATTATCTTTGTACTGTTTCTGATTCCAGAAAAGGAGATCAAAATGGTCAACTGTACTCCGACCACCGACACGGCACATCGAGGACAGAATAAGAACTAGTTGATTTATAAGCTGATCAAGTGTAGGACTTCCTTGTGTTGAATTATCTGCTTGTTTGTTTTAGTTTTTATTATTTAGGGGCCAAGCACGAAGGTGCGAGGCACCTATTGTAATTGTTAGTGTTATTATTATTCATCTGCCATGGGAGCCTATGGCTGGCCCCATAGCCGATTGGTAACTTTTTATGAAACTTTGCACGATGGTAGAGGCTTAGGGCCTGAAGCCGTGAAGCAAGTCTCACATGGATTGGCCAAAAAGGGGCTAAAATGCAAACTTTGAACAGCCATAACTCACCCCCCTTTGAGCTAGAGGCATGACACTTTAAACACATTTGAGTCTAATTATGGTGAACAAATTTGCCTCAAGAACCCGTAACTTCAGGTTATGTAGATTTCTGTCATTTTTTATTTATTGTAAAACGCTTAAAATCTATCTCCTCCTAGGTAGTTTTATCAATCTACATGAATCTCAGTAGATGTAATCTAGCATTGAATATCTACAATTCCATCTCGGCAAAAGTTGGAAAATTTGAATTGAACAGCCACTATGAGGCAATGAAAATTGCAGAGGGCGCTAGAGAGCTCACTTCCTGTTTAGGCCTAACCGCCAGGCCAATTTTTCCAATTCCTGGTACAATAGTACCAGAGCATATCTTAAGGCAAGTTGGAGAAATGTGACGCAGATTGGCCACAGGGGGGCGCTACAACAAGCCAAAATGCTTAAAAATGGCTGAAACACAATTGATTGCTGTGGCGCCCCTTGTGGCTAGATGGGGTTCATATTGCTTGTTTGGGTAGTTCATGGCATGCTCTACAACTTTATAATTGGATGCAAAAGCATCAGATTCTATTTTGATGTTGATATAAGCGTTGTCAATTGATACAATTGCAACCCCCCACAACAGTTATTATCAGCTATTACGTGACCTGGCGTTGAGCTCGGCCCTCCCTGCGTCTGTCTGGGTTTGCAGGCTCAGGGTCTCTGCCAGGCGTTCTCTCAGCTGCAGCTCCAGCTGCGCCCGCAGCGCCGCCTCCCGCTCCAGCGCCAGGGCCGCCCCGCCCTCCCGGCTACGCTGCGGGGCGTTGAGACCGCCGCACGCCGTCTGGCCAGAGTGGGACGCCCTCGCCAGCTCGCCACGCGTATCCCAGAGGTCCCTGAGAGAGGGGGAAAGGCAGGGAGGAGAGAGAGTGCAGACAGTGTGACTAGCTTTGACTAGTGCAGCATCAAGCTAGCGCACAGCTAGCGCAGCTCCATAGTGTCTTTCAGTGTGTGTGTGTGTGTGTGTGTGTGTGTGTGTGTGTGTGTGTGACGGGATGAAATGGGACAGTGATAAAATGGCCACGGTAAATAGGCACAGAAATAGGTGGACTCATTAGTGGGACAGCGACAGGACAGGGTTGATAGACCCAGCTGGAATGAGTTGACTGATTATCAGGGTGGGGAGGGGCTGGTTTTCCCCTTTAAAAAGCTTTTCCTCTGTGCGTGTCGGGGGGTTGAGTGGGGAGCAGGACGGCACCCTGTCCAGCTGATCATCTTTTCCTCTGCGGACGCTAAGTGAAGAGATCAGAGAGGTTTTGCTCTCTGTGTTCTGTCCTGTGCGTCTTGTCTGAGCAGCGTGTTGGTCACACTGGGCAGAACGGCGGCTGTATCCCCCCGCCGGTGATTGAGACGAGGAGACCGTGAGGGCGGGGAGAGCGGAGACCCTGCCAGGCGTGCACCGCGCAACGGGAGCTAAGCTAGAATAAGGAAGGAACGGCTCCCATTCCTGGACATGTTGGCTCCCAGTTGCACTTTGCTTCTTGTCTGTCTGGGCGCTGAAAGCCCCGTGCTCCTCAGGTTCATCTGCTGTGCTGTCTGCCCACCTCCTGACGGATAAACCCTTCCCTGGTTCCCACGCCGTGCAGGGGATGACCCCACCAGGACAGAGCCCAACCAGAGACTGGAGTCTGCTGGAGCTTAAAGCTCCAACCAGTAAGGAGCGTGTTCCATCCCTGTCCTGGTTGGGGTCAGGAGCCTAATGGCCTTTTTATGAGCTCTGAAAGCTCCGAGCCCCACAGGTCTCTCTGCTGTGCTGGCTGGCTGTATTCGGGCGTCTGACCCGAGCGACCAAACTGACAGAGTTGCCATTGGAGGCGGAGCCACTGACGACATCACGGTCATGGTCCTGTTTTCAGACATGGTCCTGTGTTCAGACATGGTCCTGTGTTCAGGTGTGACCCTGTGTTCAGGTGTGGTCCTGTGTTCAGACATGGTCCTGTGTTCAGACATGGTCCTGTGTTCAGGCATGGTCCTGTGTTCAGACATGGTCCTGTGTTCAGGTGTGGTCCTATGTTCAGACATGGTCCTGTGTTCAGACATGGTCCTGTGTTCAGGCATGGTCCTGTGTTCAGACATGGTCCTGTGTTCAGACATGGTCCTGTGTTCAGGTGTGGTCCTGTGTTCAGGCATGGTCCTGTGTTCAGGTGTGGTCCTGTGTTCAGGTGTGGTCCTGTGTTCAGACATGGTCCTGTGTTCAGACATGGTCCTGTGTTCAGACATGGTCCTGTGTTCAGGTGTGGTCCTGTGTTCAGGCATGGTCCTGTGTTCAGACATGGTCCTGTGTTCAGACATGGTCCTGTGTTCAGACGTGGTCCTGTGTTCAGACATGGTCCTGTGTTCAGACATGGTCCTGTGTTCAGGTGTGGTCCTGTGTTCAGGCATGGTCCTGTGTTCAGACATGGTCCTGTGTTCAGGCATGGTCCTGTGTTCAGACATGGTCCTGTGTTCAGGCATGGTCCTGTGTTCAGGCATGGTCCATGTGTTCAGGCATGGTCCTGTGTTCAGACATGGTCCTGTGTTCAGGTGTGGTCCATGTGTTCAGACATGGTCCTGTGTTCAGGTGTGGTCCTGTGTTCACGTGTGGTCCTGTGTTCAGACATGGTCCTGTGTTCAGACATGGTCCTGTGTTCAGGTGTGACCCTGTGTTCAGGTGTGGTCCTGTGTTCAGACATGGTCCTGTGTTCAGGCGTGGTCCTGTTTTCAGACATGGTCCTGTGTTCAGGTGTGACCCTGTGTTCAGGTGTGGTCCTGTGTTCAGGTGTGGTCCTGTGTTCAGACATGGTCCTGTGTTCAGACATGGTCCTGTGTTCAGGTGTGACCCTGTGTTCAGGTGTGGTCCTGTGTTCAGACATGGTCCTGTGTTCAGGCGTGGTCCTGTTTTCAGACATGGTCCTGTGTCAGGTGTGGTCCTGTGTTCAGACATGGTCATGTGTTCAGGTGTGACCCTGTGTTCAGGCATGGTCCTGTGTTCAGACATGGTCCTGTGTTCAGACATGGTCCTGTGTTCAGACATGGTCCTGTGTTCAGGCGTGGTCCTGTGTTCAGGTGTGGCCCTTGTTGAAGAGTAGGCTATTCGACCTTTCGATCTCAAAGTGATGGCTTATTTATGTCAATTCCCTGCCACGGCTTATATAACCTTTATTACCAACTCCTTTCTCCCACCGGGTTTTATTGTTATCCGTGGCTCATGAATCTAATATGTTACTGCTTTAAACTACCATCACATGAGTCAAACATTCATAGCCTCTCTTAAAATGCATCTCCCAATTCTCTCTCCCAAATGTGTGTGTGCTCCAATGCGCTCTCTCTGTCAGAGCGGTGCCACTTGATTTAGACCTCTGTTCGTGCTCACAGCTCCAAGGTCAACTCCTCAGTGTCAACTCACACACACGCATTCCTCTTCAACCTCCCTCTCCGGAGGAAAGGCCCAGGTTAGACCCTCTTCAACCTCCCTCTGCGGAGGAAAGGCCCAGGTTAGACCCTCTTCAGCCTCCCTCTCCGGAGGAAAGGCCCAGGTTAGACCCTCTTCAACCTCCCTCTCTGGAGGAAAGGCCCAGGTTAGACCCTCTTCAACCTCCCTCTCCGGAGGAAAGGCCCAGGTTAGACCCTCTTCAACCTCCCTCTCGGGAGGAAAGGCCCAGGTTAGACCCTCTTCAACCTCCCTCTCTGGAGGAAAGGCCCAGGTTAGACCCTCTTTACCCTCTTCAACCTCCTCTCCGGAGGAAAGGCCCAGGTTAGACCCTCTTCAACCTCCTCTCCGGAGGAAAGGCCCAGGTTAGACCCTCTTCAACCTCCCTCTCTGGAGGAAAGGCCCAGGTTAGACCCTCTTCAACCTCCCTCTCCGGAGGAAAGGCCCAGGTTAGACCCTCTTCAACCTACCTCTCTGGAGGAAAGGCCCAGGTTAGACCCTCTTCAACCTCCCTCTGCGGAGGAAAGGCCCAGGTTAGACCCTCTTCAGCCTCCCTCTCCGGAGGAAAGGCCCAGGTTAGACCCTCTTCAGCCTCCCTCTCCGGAGGAAAGGCCCAGGTTAGACCCTCTTCAACCTCCCTCTGCGGAGGAAAGGCCCAGGTTAGACCCTCTTTATCCTCTTCAGCCTCCCTCTCTGGAGGAAAGGCCCAGGTTAGACCCTCTTCAACCTCCCTCTCCGGAGGAAAGGCCCAGGTTAGACCCTCTTCAACCTCCCTCTCCGGAGGAAAGGCCCAGGTTAGACCCTCTTCAACCTCCCTCTCCGGAGGAAAGGCCCAGGTTAGACCCTCTTCAACCTCCTCTCCGGAGGAAAGGCCCAGGTTAGACCCTCTTCAACCTCCCTCTCCGGAGGAAAGGCCCAGGTTAGACCCTCTTCAACCTCCCTCTCCGGAGGAAAGGCCCAGGTTAGACCCTCTTCAACCTCCCTCTCCGGAGGAAAGGCCCAGGTTAGACCCTCTTCAACCTCCCTCTGCGGAGGAAAGGCCCAGGTTAGACCCTCTTCAACCTCCCTCTGCGGAGGAAAGGCCCAGGTTAGACCCTCTTCAGCCTCCCTCTCTGGAGGAAAGGCCCAGGTTAGACCCTCTTCAACCTCCTCTCCGGAGGAAAGGCCCAGGTTAGACCCTCTTCAACCTACCTCTCTGGAGGAAAGGCCCAGGTTAGACCCTCTTTATCCTCTTCAGCCTCCCTCTCTGGAGGAAAGGCCCAGGTTAGACCCTCTTCAACCTCCCTCTCCGGAGGAAAGGCCCAGGTTAGACCCTCTTCAACCTCCCTCTCCGGAGGAAAGGCCCAGGTTAGACCCTCTTCAACCTCCCTCTCCGGAGGAAAGGCCCAGGTTAGACCCTCTTCAACCTCCCTCTCCGGAGGAAAGGCCCAGGTTAGACCCTCTTCAACCTCCCTCTCCGGAGGAAAGGCCCAGGTTAGACCCTCTTCAACCTCCCTCTCCGGAGGAAAGGCCCAGGTTAGACCCTCTTCAACCTCCCTCTCCGGAGGAAAGGCCCAGGTTAGACCCTCTTCAACCTCCCTCTGCGGAGGAAAGGCCCAGGTTAGACCCTCTTCAACCTCCCTCTGCGGAGGAAAGGCCCAGGTTAGACCCTCTTCAACCTCCCTCTGCGGAGGAAAGGCCCAGGTTAGACCCTCTTCAACCTCCCTCTGCGGAGGAAAGGCCCAGGTTAGACCCTCTTTATCCTCTTCAACCTCCCTCTGCGGAGGAAAGGCCCAGGTTAGACCCTCTTCAACCTCCCTCTGCGGAGGAAAGGCCCAGGTTAGACCCTCTTCAACCTCCCTCTGCGGAGGAAAGGCCCAGGTTAGACCCTCTTCAACCTCCCTCTGCGGAGGAAAGGCCCAGGTTAGACCCTCTTCAACCTCCCTCTGCGGAGGAAAGGCCCAGGTTAGACCCTCTTCAACCTCCCTCTGCGGAGGAAAGGCCCAGGTTAGACCCTCTTTATCCTCTTCAACCTCCCTCTGCGGAGGAAAGGCCCAGGTTAGACCCTCTTCAGCCTCCCTCTCCGGAGGAAAGGCCCAGGTTAGACCCTCTTCAACCTCCCTCTGCGGAGGAAAGGCCCAGGTTAGACCCTCTTTAGTCCACCTGGGCAGACGGGCCTAATCGCCCTGCTGTAAGACCTTTAAGATAAATCTCAATCATCAATTCAATGACTCAAGCAAGATATATCAATACTCACCAAACCAATAAAGGCGAGGAGAAAATATCCGATGCAAGGGTAAAAATCTTTATATAAAATTTGATGTTATACACAAGTTATACAGATAATCCAGTTACATGAAAAATACAGGTTACAAAAGAATAACATGAAAGAGAATAGCTCCCAGGTCTCCAGCCTCTGACTTCTTCCACGCCCCTGTTGATGGAGAGAAAAGTCTGACTTACTCCATTCCTCTGTTGATGGAAAGAAGAAGTGAAGTCCCTCTCTTTGAGAGCCTTGTTTTGACCCCCATCCCAGAGGGGCAGGGTGTTGACGTCACTCTCCCTTCATCACTCTCCCTTCTTTTTCTTCTCTCTTTCTCTCCCTGACAATTCCTGCATTCAACATCTTATTTCTCTCTCACCCAAAGCAGGACATCACAGAATAAATGTCTAATTAATATCTTATTAAATATCCTACTTTAAGCATTACCTATATACTCAAACAGTTGATACATGGATACATTCTCCAATCATTACGTTGTCATTAATGTCTCACACATATACATGATTACATAATTGATCTTGACTAAGAACAGATACATGACTTATAAATGTCTACTTCTACTTTAAGTGATTACATGTCCAACAAATGATATTCACTCTAAACAGTGTTACCTGCTTGATTACACATTTTCCTTTTAACATCTATTATTCGCAACCTCATACAGGAAAGTTCAGGCAGTTCATCCAGCACCATCCCTTTGTTCCTTCTGATAAGCGCCAGACCCTGGCTAGAGAGGGGGGTGGTCTTTATCACCAGAGCTAGCCGGGCCCTTGTCAGTTCCATGTGTGTGTGGACCATTCATTATTCATCCATCCATACATTTTTTAGAGGGATCCACTGAGAATATTTATTACTACCTTTCCGGCCTGTCCCAGGTGCTTGGGCATGTTCTGCCCCCGTAGGTCTCTTGTCTCTCATGTCTCTCTTGGGCCGGGTCTTCCCCCGTAGGCCTCTCGTCTCTCATGTCTCTCTTGGGCTGGATCTGCCCCCGTAGGCCTCTCGTCTCTCATGTCTCTCTTGGGCTGGATCTGCCCCCGTAGGTCTCTCGTCTCTCATGTCTCTCTTGGGCCTGATGTTCCTCTCGTCTCTCATGTCTCTTTTGGGCCTGATGTTCCTCTCGTCTCTCATGTCTCTCTTGGGCCTGATGTTCCTCTCGTCTCTCATGTCTCTCTTGGGCCTGATGTTCCTCTCGTCTCTCATGTCTCTCTTGGGCCTGATGTTCCTCTCATCTCTCATGTCTCTCTTGGGTCTGATGTTCCTCTCGTCTCTCATGTCTCTCTTGGGTCTGATGTTCCTCTCGTCTCTCATGTCTCTCTTGGGCCTGATGTTCCTCTCATCTCTCATGTCTCTCTTGGGCCTGATGTTCCTCTCGTCTCTCATGTCTCTCTTGGGTCTGATGTTCCAGCCCTTGTTGCACTTGACAGTCCACCTCGTTTCTGACTGGCGGTCGGGATCACTACAGTCCTGTGTTCAGACATGGTCCTGTGTTCAGGTGTGGTCCTGTGTTCAGACATGGTCCTGTGTTCAGACATGGTCCTGTGTTCAGGTGTGGTCCTGTGTTCAGGTGTGGTCCTGTGTTCAGGTGTGGTCCTGTGTTCAGACATGGTCCTGTGTTCAGACATGGTCCTGTGTTCAGACATGGTCCTGTGTTCAGACATGGTCCTGTGTTCAGACGTGGTCCTGTATGTCCTCTCTCTCTCTCTCTGTTGTCTTGTCCTGTATGTCCTCTCTCTCTGTCTGTTGTCTTGTCCTGTATGTCCTCTCTCTCTGTCTGTTGTCTTGTCCTGTATGTCCTCTCTCTCTCCTCTGTTGTCTTGTCCTGTATGTCCTCTCTCTCTCCTCTGTTGTCTTGTCCTGTATGTCCTGTATGTCCTCTCTCTCTCTCTCTCTCTCTCTCTCTCTCTCTGTTGTCTTGTAGTGTATGTCCTCTCTCTCTCTCTCTGTTGTCTTGTCCTGTATGTCCTCTCTCTCTCTCTGTTGTTGTCTTGGGCCTGATCTGCCCCCGTAGGCCTCTCGTCTCTCATGTCTCTCTTGGGCCTGATGTTCCTCTCGTCTCTCATGTCTCTCTTGGGCCTGATGTTCCTCTCGTCTCTCATGTCTCTCTTGGGCCTGGTCTGCTCCCGTAGGTCTCTCATCTCTCATGTCTCTCTTGGGCCTGGTCTGCCCCCGTAGGCCTCTCGTCTCTCATGTCTCTCTTGGGCCTGATGTTCCTCTCGTCTCTCATGTCTCTCTTGGGCCTGATCTGCCCCCGTCTTGTCCTGTATGTCCTCTCTCTCTCTCTCTCTCCTCTGTTGTCTTGTCCTGTATGTCCTCTCTCTCTCTCCTCTGTTGTCTTGTCCTGTATGTCCTCTCTCTCTCTCTGTTGTCTTGTCCTGTATGTCCTCTCTCCTAATACCTCACCTGTCTCAGTAGCTTAGTGGGTGCAGTGCAGTGTCAGTTCAGTAGCACCAGAGTGCAGTGTTTTGTTTTGCACTTGCAGTACCCTAATAGTACCACCGTGTGTCATGCCAGTTCAATCACCCTTTCAGGAATTGTAGTGGACTTTGGTGAAGAAGGGGGAGGTCAGCCCACCTGTAGGGGGCTCTGCATTGCTACACTGGTAGTGGAGGGACGGGTAGTAGTGGTAGCGCTGGGGACAGTCCTGCCGGGGGTGAAAGTCTGGAACCTTCATGAATTCAAATAAAGGCTGTTTCTTTTATATACTTGTCCTGGTCCTCTGTGTGAGAGCGTGTGTTGGTGGAGTTCTTAGGTGTTCTTACACTGTGACGTGTGTAGCGTGTGTTTTAGTGGAGCCCAGTTGAGTTGGTTGAACTCACTCCTCAGTTTAAATACCGCCCACCCGCGCCATTGAATCTCTATCTCTTCGGTGGCGTAGCTGATAAAGAGGTTCTTATGAGAGGGGGTCACGTGTGTCCGTAAGTCAGAGGACCCGAGTTTGAACCCAGCGCAGACAAGTGGACAGTCTTTGACCTCATGAAGCCTTTTGGCTGTTGCTGTCGGCTCTGCACTTCAAAAGATGACAAAGAGATGATAATCCTGACCTTGTCACTGTCATCAATACCTCTGATTAGCAGTTTCAGGTCATATTATACAGCTTTTGTATTTGGTGTACAGATGGAGACGAGACTGTTCCAGAAACTAAGCTGTGAAAGTACACAACAGTAATGGTGTGGTTCCTTCCCTTGTGGTCTTCAGGATGTCCACCAGGCTTCGGTGGAAGACGTGTCTCCTCTCCAGCAGGAGGGCTGACAGCACCGTGGCTCCCTCTTCTCTCTCTCCAGACATGCAGCCATTTGATCAACAGTGGATCCTTGTCTGCCACGGCCTCCTGAACAAATAGACAACTAGCAGGATTTCACCTCTTTAATTGAATCAATTCAACATCATGCTGTTTTCAACACTGTTGTTCTGGATGACTTTTCCATGAGAGCTGCTCACCATCAACCGTCGGCCACCCAGTCAGGGAATAATAAAGTTCTGACTGTTCAATCTTCACCTTCCCCCTGGGAGTTGATACATGACTGAATGAGAGATGAATCTGGAGTGTGTGAGACACACAAACAGGCGTGGAAACATACACACACACACACACACACACACACAGACACACACACACAGAAATACACGCGGTTACACGCCACGCCACACACACAATTTTCCTCTTTCTAAAGGAAGTAGGCTAATAAATGATCGATCAAACTCCGCTTAGTCTTAATGACTTAATTCCCAGGTCTGAATTGGTTAATTAGTCTTAATGACTTAATATCCAGGTCTGAAGTGGTTAATTAGACTTAATGACTTAATTTCCAGGGGCCTCATTTATAAACATTGCGTAGAATCTTAGCATCTTAGCTTCTAAGCAATCTTAGAAGCTTAGCTAAGTGATTACTAAAATATACGCACAAAAAATCTCCGAGTTATAAAACGCTGCGTATCACAACCCATGTTCACTCAGGCACGCCTACGCCAGCTGCCCTTTATAAATCACAATCAACACTTAACTTGGCGCACGTGAACGCGCGTTCTGATCACACCACAATTACAGCCACAATTGCCTATAAATGGTCAGTGATACGCCTATACATATGCAACAACAAAGGAGCCGAGTCCAAAAGGCAGAAAGAGAAAGATACATTTTACCGATGCGAGGTGGAGGTATTGGTCAACGATGTAGAGACGCCGCAAAAGGATCTTTTCGGAACGATGATTTCACATGTGCACGACTGATAAGAGCACCTGTTAGGCCTGAGTGGTCCCATTTACATTATAATGAATTATCTATCATGCAGGCTATATTGGCATTCGTTTAGTGTGGTAGGCCTTATTAGGTGGCTGCTTATATCCAAACTGCTAATCATTATAAGCCTATAGTGTTGTTGCATGGGTAATGGGGTTTGGATCTATATTGCACGTAATCTAATGCTTCACAGGGTGGCCCATGAATAAAATGCCTAACCTATCAACGTATAAACGGGTCAATTTACAATGACATCCATAACAATGCAAACATGTATAGCCATGGATAGCCAAGCACATATTAGAACATCTGTGCCAAGTCCCGGCATATCCAAGGCCCCGTGCGTCATGGCCTACTATAATCCAGCTATATCAGTGTCTGTATCGAGGTCTTGTAAATATATGGGGTCCATGGATGAGTTTCATGTGATTCTATAAAGCGTAGTTATAGCTAGGCCTTATAGTTGTAGGCTATCGACATACGGAATCATTACTATGATAAGCTTATAGGCTCGTGTCGTGTTGTGTTATCAACGTAATGTGGCTTTTATTCATAGGCTACTGCCCGTGATGCTTCTCGGGATAGCCTAAAAATCAATAGGCCTACAACATAACATTATATTATGACACAAATGGGTCAATTCACAGACACATCCCAAGCAATGCCGACATTATTTCGTGATTAGGCTACGGTGGCGATTGATTCCGTTTAAACTGTGTGACACATTGGAGGGTTTCTTGCAGCGACCGATGTATTTATTATTCAATATGTCATGTGTTTCGCAGACTTTCCCGAGTTTCATCTCTCTGCCATCGGAGTCGCGTTTTCCCCTTTCTCCAGAAACGTGCTTATCGTAGTTAAAGGAGGGTCGAAGTGTGCGTAGAGTTACGCACACCTTCCGCCAACTTATCGCTCAGCTCGTTTTTTATAAATACCGAATGTTGCGTAGAAAGTTGCTCAGCATGGGTTACGCACGCTTTTGTACTTACGCAACGTTTATAAATGAGGCCCCAGGTCTGAAGTGGTTAATTAGACTTAATGACTTAATTTCCAGGTCTGAAGTGGTTAATTAGACTTAATGACTTAATTTCCAGGTCTGAAGTGGTTAATTAGACTTAATGACTTAATTTCCAGGTCTGAAGTGTCTACAGTGTTTTAGAATACAAAGTCACTACATTTAGGGTAGTGATTATTACCAGGGTTCTAAATACAAAAGAACCATTGCCTTTGCAGATGCTCCAGCGCTTTGGAAGGGTACCTCACCTCATCCACCATGTCCAAGGTGTGACGCCCACACGGGTGACGATGGGGCCACCAAGTGGTGGTTGTGTTGGTGGTTGTTGTTATGTTGGTGGTGGTTGTTGTTATGTTGGTGGTGGTTGTTGTGTTGCTGGTGGTTGTTGTGTTGGTGGTTGTTGTTGTGTTGGTGGTGGTTGTTGTGTTGGTGGTGGTTGTTGTTGTGTTGGTGGTGGTTGTTGTGTTGGTGGTTGTTGTTGTGTTGGTGGTGGTTGTTGTTGTGTTGGTGGTTGTTGTAGTGGTAGTGTGGTTGTTGTTCTGGTGGTAGTGTGGTTGTTGTGTTGGTGGTTGTTGTGTTGGTGGTTGTTGTTGTGTTGGTGGTAGTTGTTGTTTTGTTGGTGGTGGTTGTTGTGTTGGTGGTTGTTGTTGTGTTGGTGGTTGTTGTTATGTTGGTGGTGGTTGTTGTGTTGGTGGTGGTTGTTGTGTTGGTGGTTGTTGTTGTGTTGGTGGTTGTTGTTGTGTTGGTGGTTGTTTTTGTGTTGGTGGTGGTTGTTGTGTTGGTGGTGGTTGTTGTGTTGGTGGTTGTTTTTGTGTTGGTGGTGGTTGTTTTGTTGGTGGTTGTTGTGTTGGTGGTTGTTGTTGTGTTGGTGATGGTTGTTGTGTTGGTGGTTGTTGTTGTGTTGGTGGTGGTTGTTGTTGTGTTGGTGGTGGTTGTTGTGTTGGTGGTTGTTGTTGTGTTGGTGGTGGTTGTTGTGTTGGTGGTTGTTGTGTTGGTGGTTGTTGTTGTGTTGGTGATGGTTGTTGTGTTGGTGGTTGTTGTTGTGTTGGTGGTGGTTGTTGTGTTGGTGGTTGTTGTTGTGTTGGTGGTTGTTGTTGTGTTGGTTGTGGTTGTTGTGTTGGTGGTTGTTGTTGTGTTGGTGGTGGTTGTTGTGTTGGTGGTTGTTGTTGTGATGGTGGTGGTTGTTGCTGTGTTGGTGGTGGTTGTTGTGTTGGTGGTGGTTGTTGTGTTGGTGGTGGTTGTTGTGTTGGTGGTGGTTGTTGTGTTGGTGGTTGTTGTTGTGTTGGTTGTTGTGTTGGTGGTGGTTTTTGTGTTGGTGGTTGTTGTTGTGTTGGTGGTTGTTGTTGTGTTGGTGGTGGTTGTTGTTGTGTTGGTGGTGGTTGTTGTGTTGGTGGTGGTTGTTGTGTTGGTGGTGGTTGTTGTGTTGGTGGTTGTTGTTGTGTTGGTGGTGGTTGTTGTTGTGTTGGTGGTGGTTGTTGTGTTGGTGGTTGTTGTTGTGATGGTGGTGGTTGTTGTTGTGTTGGTGGTGGTTGTTGTGTTGGTGGTGGTTGTTGTGTTGGTGGTGGTTGTTGTGTTGGTGGTTGTTGTTGTGTTGGTGGTGGTTGTTGTTGTGTTGGTGGTGGTTGTTGTGTTGGTGGTGGTTGTTGTGTTGGTGGTTGTTGTTGTGTTGGTGGTGGTTGTTGTTGTGTTGGTGGTGGTTGTTGTGTTGGTGGTTGTTGTTGTGTTGGTGGTGGTTGTTGTTGTGTTGGTGGTTGTTGTAGTGGTAGTGTGGTTGTTGTTCTGGTGGTAGTGTGGTTGTTGTGTTGGTGGTTGTTGTGTTGGTGGTTGTTGTTTTGTTGGTGGTGGTTGTTGTTTTGTTGGTGGTGGTTGTTGTGTTGGTGGTTGTTGTTGTGTTGGTGGTTGTTGTTATGTTGGTGGTGGTTGTTGTGTTGGTGGTGGTTGTTGTGTTGGTGGTTGTTGTTGTGTTGGTGGTTGTTGTTGTGTTGGTGGTTGTTTTTGTGTTGGTGGTGGTTGTTGTGTTGGTGGTGGTTGTTGTGTTGGTGGTTGTTTTTGTGTTGGTGGTGGTTGTTTTGTTGGTGGTTGTTGTGTTGGTGGTTGTTGTTGTGTTGGTGATGGTTGTTGTGTTGGTGGTTGTTGTTGTGTTGGTGGTGGTTGTTGTGTTGGTGGTTGTTGTTGTGTTGGTGGTGGTTGTTGTGTTGGTGGTTGTTGTGTTGGTGGTTGTTGTTGTGTTGGTGATGGTTGTTGTGTTGGTGGTTGTTGTTGTGTTGGTGGTGGTTGTTGTGTTGGTGGTTGTTGTTGTGTTGGTGGTTGTTGTTGTGTTGGTTGTGGTTGTTGTGTTGGTGGTGGTTGTTGTGTTGGTGGTTGTTGTTGTGATGGTGGTGGTTGTTGTTGTGTTGGTGGTGGTTGTTGTGTTGGTGGTGGTTGTTGTGTTGGTGGTGGTTGTTGTGTTGGTGGTTGTTGTTGTGTTGGTTGTTGTGTTGGTGGTGGTTGTTGTGTTGGTGGTTGTTGTTGTGTTGGTGGTTGTTGTTGTGTTGGTGGTGGTTGTTGTTGTGTTGGTGGTGGTTGTTGTGTTGGTGGTGGTTGTTGTGTTGGTGGTGGTTGTTGTGTTGGTGGTTGTTGTTGTGTTGGTGGTGGTTGTTGTTGTGTTGGTGGTGGTTGTTGTGTTGGTGGTGGTGCACTGTAAAAAGTGATACTTTGGATCAAATTAAAAAAATTGCGTCAACTTGTTACACCTAATTCTTTTAGTTTTTCTCAAGTTAAAAAAAATCAGTTTGAACAAAGCAAATGTGTAGTAATGTTAAATTAAAAAAAATGATTAAAACCAATGAAAGTTTTCAAATATATTGAAATCATAATTTCAACTTGTTACAGCAAATTTTTAGTTTTTCTCAAATTAAAAAAGTAAGTTTGAACAAAGGAAATAATTTTCTAATGTTAAATCAAAAAAATAATTAAAACCAATGAAAATTTTCAAATATAATGAAATCATAATTTCTACTTACAACTTATTTTTTTTACACTTTGCATAAACTTATATTTTTACCCTGGCTTGAGACAAAATCTTACACCACTACAAAGTAATATGCTGTATGAATCTAATGTATTTTTTCCCTTTCATAAAAATTAATGAAATTGCTTCAACCTGTTACAAGTAATCAAGTTACTTTCTTCCAAATTGAAAAATCAAGTTGGTTGAAATTCTGAAAAGACACAAGTTCAATTTATAACATTTCTTTTATTCAATTAAAATCACATTAATTCAAACCTTTACAAATGGTTTTGAGGTGAGCTAGGCTACTCTTTAAATAAAATATAAAGATCTATGCATTAAAAAAAAAGACTTATTTATAAAAAATAACATGTAAATGTAAAATTAAATAATTTTTAAATGTGAAATTAAATACTTTTTAAAGCCTAAAACACATTGATCCAACAAAAGGTTCCTCATCCCTCAGAACATATTTTGAGAGACAATTGGTGGCAGTAAGGCTGGATTCACATTGGGTCCAGCGCTCCCTTCATTTATTAGGTGGTAGTGCGTTTAGGCTGCATGCATTTAGCACACGCACACAACCCCCTGCTCACACAGACACACACAACCACCAACTCACACACATACATGCACCACCTACTCACTCACAGACACACACACACAACCACCTACTCACAGACATGCACCTGCACACACACACACACAACCACCTACTCACAGACATGCACCACCCACACACACACACACAACCACCTACTCACAGACATGCACCACCCACACACACACACACACACAACCACCTACTCACAGACATGCACCACCCACACACACACACACACAACCACCTACTCAGACATGCACCACCCACACACACACACACACAACCACCTACTCACATAGACATGCACCACCCACACACACACACACAACCACCTACTCACAGACATGCACCACCCACACACACACACACACAACCACCTACAGACATGCACCACTCACTCACAGACACACAACCACCTACTCACATAGACATGCACCACCCACACACACACACACAACCACCTACTCACACAGACACACACAACCACCTACTCACAGACACACACACAACCACCTACTCACAGACACACAACCACCTACTCACACAGACACACACAACCACCTACTCACACAGACACACAACCACCTACTCACACAGACACACACAACCACCTACTCACAGACACACACAACCACCTACTCACAGACACACAACCACCTACTCACACAGACACACACAACCACCTACTCACACAGACACACACACAACCACCTACTCACAGACACACAACCACCTACTCACAGACATGCACCACCTACTCACACAGACACACAACCACCTACTCACAGACATGCACCACCTACTCACACAGACACACAACCACCTACTCACAGACACACAACCACCTACTCACAGACACACAACCACCTACTCACAGACATGCACCACCTACTCACAGACATGCACCACCTACTCACAGACACACAACCACATACTCACACAGACATGCACCACCTACTCACAGACATGCACCACCTACTCACAGACACACAACCACCTACTCACAGACACACAACCACCTACTCACAGACATGCACCACCTACTCACAGACATGCACCACCTACTCACAGACATGCACCACCTACTCACATAGACATGCAGCACCTACTCACAGACACACACAACCACCTACCAACACAGACACACTCAATCAGACGCACAACCACCTTCACTCAGACGCACAACCACCTAACAAACACATCCAACCACCTACACACATACATGCACACACACACACACACACACACACAAGCATCTACTAACACACACAAGCAGCTACACATACACACACATACTACCACCTACCCAGACACACACACAACCATTTGCCCACACAGACACATACATTCATACATCCGTACATACAAAATCTCTGACAGGATATTAGCTACCTGACCAGCAGCTGTATCCCTGTGTGCACACATTTAGAGCGAGGGACAGCTTGTGCTGGGTGGATTCAAAATCAGAGCTCTCTCTCGTAAAACGGGCAAAGTATTGACACCCCCACACAGCCGCACTGCCCTCCACTGATCAACGAACACCAGACTCAATGTGAATGCCCACCAACATGCATGAAATAACCATATAAAACACATCAGCATCTAACAAGGCAAAAGTCTAGTCTCCTTTTTAAAACTAGTGCCATTTAAATCCCAAGAAACGCATGGTCCATTTTAAAACCAAGAAACATGGCCACAATAATAAAAAATAAAAAATCTGACCCTGGCAAGTATAAGAACTTGAATAACACCAATGTTTTCTCTTTGCATTTAAGACATTTTACATTAGCCAAAAATGTTCAAGTAAAATGTCTATCTTCAAAGTGAGCATTTTATACAGATACACAGGTATTCTCTCCGTGCTACACATGGGCAACGGTTCCATCAACATTTATCTCTGCTGTGATTATTGCTAAGGATCAGGATAACTAATATGTTCAAAGTGAGCATTTAACCTACAGATACCCAGCTATATTCTCACATGGGCAGGGTGATTACTAAGGCTCAGGATAACTAGCAATGTGACAGTTTTAGCTATAGTTCACATATTTTCCCACAAAGGAAGCTCGATATTCACTCACTCCTGCAGCTTAACACATAGATTCTGTACCCTTCGTGACATTTGCCTACTTTCAATATCCATTATGATTTTTTGAAAGGTCTCAAAGGCATATTTGAGTTCGGCTGGATAGCTCAAGTTGAGTGTATAAATCAGGCCAAATAGCATGGCACAGGCCGATGCAACTGAGGACAACTCATTTAGTACCTCCACACCGTCGATGACAATGCCAATGTCTTCTGGAGGGGAGAGAGCATCACCATTCCGGAAGACAAAGATGGCCATGGTGGCGTGTTCAAGTTCCGTCTCCGCCTCTTCCTTTTGGACGACCTGAAATCAGACCATTAAGTTAGTTTAGTTTATTGTCCCCGGGGGTGGCAGTTGTATGACAAATATTAAGAATATATCAATATGAGAAGTTTGCTGGTTTATTTTTCCTCAAACAGACACACTGATAGCCAAGTGGACAGTGGAGGCAAATGAGCACGATATATGGAAGGGCATGAGAATAACTTTTTGGAATGCTGGTTAATTGCTGATTCGTTTGTTACATGCTTTGGCAATATTGTTTATATACTGGCATGTCAATAAAGTACATTGAATTGAGAGAAAGACAGCAAGAAAAGGTAAAGACACAGTGCCATTCTCCTGGATAGTTATTAGTCTGATCAAACGCCCAGGGCCAACCGTTACATCTAACAGAAAAAAGAGCCTGATCTCAGTGCATTGCCATGATTTGCTGACTAACCTGGTATTCTTTGATCAGGTGGCTCGCATCTTCACCCAGGTATATCACAAGGGACTTCAGGAGGCACTCTCTTCTGATGTTCAAGTCCACACTCTGTAGCAAGAGACACACATCAAAAGATAATAAATGTATCAGCTTTGAACTCACTGACCGACAGAACTGAACTGATAAGGAAATCAGAAATTGAATACATATGCATTTCATACCTTATCCAAAGGTTTAAGGATGTCACTGGTTTTCTCACCGACTGCTCCACCTTTGCTCCTAATGACCTGGAGAAGCTGACTGCTCTGTTTATCCAAACTGGACAAGAATCTTGCTTGTAGAGGTACCGTTGTGATCCGTAGGAATTCAGCATTGATCTGAAATATACAAATCAGACAACACATTACATGTTAATGCATATGACTGGCATAGAACAAAAAAGCAGGAAAATATACAGCGTTGTTTGCCTGACTGGATAGTGCTGAGAGATGATTCTAGATTCTGTCAGATTCTCGCACAGGAATACTTTGAAGCTTTGACTACTGAAGAGTGACCAGTGATCCTGTTCTGGTGTCTAATGTCTATTGTCTGTAAATGCTGAAATGACTTTCAGGGATGTAATTTCACAGCAAAACAAGAGCACAACATACTAACAAAAATATAGTAGTAAAATATGACAGTGATTCAACTCATACCTCTTCTACTTGAAACATCGCTGGCCATCGCTCCTGGAGCTCTTCCACCCTGGCCTGCTTTTCCACTATTTCTTGTCTACGAAGGGCAAATGTCTTGGCCATTTTTTCTCGGATAATCCTCCCGTTGTTCCGTTTCTTCACCTCCTTCAAAAGTACCTGCCGCTCCAGCTCAAGATTGTCTGCCGTCTCGCCAGCTGGATAGGACGGCAAATGGTTGGCCTCACCACGTTTAGGTCGCTTGACATTTTTTGCTGGATGGGCGTCATCTGCAGCTTTGGTCTTTAGAGCATTGACAGCAAGCTCAGGGCATCCAAGTCCCTTCAGTTGGGTACGGAGGTTTCCCATCCTGGTTTTAAGTCTCTGTGTCCACCCATAGCAGCCATTCCAAGACCCCGGCTCTGCCAAGCAGGGGTGCTTCTTGATCAGTGCCTCTGAAACCTCACAGAAGTCTAAGCTTTTTGGGTAAGCTTTATACTTGTAGATCTCATCAGACACCTTTTCCAGAATGTCTGACTTCATCCTAGGACTGACTTTCAACCTTGTTCCGTTTGCCTTGAAAGCGGCATTTCCTCTATCTAACTGGACTTCAGTGTCATATGAAAAGCTTGTAATGGGAAACTCTTTAGGCCACTGTTGGGTCCTTGAAGAAGGACTAGAAGAAGTTGAGGTGAGGAGTACTGTGTCATCAGTTTCACCAGAAATGGAAAAGGCATCATCACCACTGAGGCTGACATGAACAGCTGTCTGTGCAGGAGCTGTGTCTTCATCAGGCAAAGGGATTACCTTGATGGTGCCAAGATCCTGAAGTTCTCCAGTAGATGTCAAATTTACAAATGTATCACCAAAATCTTTGTCCTGGTACTGGATCCTGAAGTTCCCAGTCAATCCACAAGCTCTCCTCACATCATCAACAAGCTCCTCCACTGATTCTGGAATCCCATTTGGCAGCAACAATTTTCTTTTGTCGTCTACACTCAGAAAAACCAACAGCTTTGCAGACTTCTTTCCAGCCATGCTCTTGAGTCTGAGTGAGTTAGAGAGCGAAAGAGAGAGAGAAGGAGAGAGAATAAGAACAGTTCAAGTCAGACTGGCTTTGTGTATTACCAATATATACCATTATTATATACTGTATATCTACCTTCAGAAAGTGGCTGACAAAATAAAAGGTTGCAGAGGGAAGTTGCTAACTTATTGAGCTTGGAGTGAAATTCTGGAGAAAAGAGAGGAGAGAGAAAGAGAGAGGACAGGAATGGAGAGATAATAAGATTACTGGCTTTCTGTAGTAGCAGTATATACAGAACATTTTTCTATACCAAGACCCTACCTTCAGAATGCTGATAAAAGGTCACAGTTGAAGTTGCCGTCTTGGAGCTGAGTGAAATTCTGCAGGAGAGAGAGAGAAAGAGAATAAGATTACTTGATGTCAGACTGGCTTTCTGTAGAAGCAGTATATACACAATATATATATTTACCTTCAGAAAGCTGACTTATGGTCACAGAAGGAAGTTGCTAACTTATTGAGCTTGGAGTGAAATTCTGGAGGAAAGGGAGGAGGATAAGGAGGGATGGAGGGAGAGAGAGGGAGGAGTGGCAGGAACGGAGAGAGAATAAGATTACTTCAAGTCAGACTGGCTTTCTCTAGTAGCAGTATATACAGAACATATTTGTATATACCAAGACACTACCTTCAGAAGGCTGATAAAAGGTCACAGTTGAAGTTGCTGTTTTGGAGCTACGAGTGAAATTCTGCAGGAGAGGGAAAGAGAATAAGGTTAAGTAATGAAAAGCCTATTTAAGATCATGTATGCAGTAATGCCAGTAATCAAATAAATTGAGTTCAGAGTAATTTCCACTGTATAATCTCACATTTTTAATCATAAACCTGGTTATAATAAAATTGGTCATAACCTTAGACGTGTATATATCTTTTTGGAACCACAAGGCGCCTCCCTCGAATCGTGTAGTCAGCCAGTGGATATGGGTCTGTAAGACTATGGTGTTCAAGCAGTTGAATTCCCCTAGCAGATGATATCAGGATATAGGCTCTGTAATGTTCAGTGTACCACGCATCAAGCCGTCTGACAACAAAAATGGCTTCTCTTGGAGAACAATCATCTGAATGATCTCACAAAACTCTGGCAGACCTGCAAGCTCCCCATGTGAAATGATCATGCCATTCTTGTAGTTAAAGCCTTCATAAGTCACATCTTTTGCCATACACAAAAGATCCAGGTTTGGGTGCTTCTGTCTCACAGCATGTGATATTTCCTCATTCAGAACATCGATGGGAATGGAGGAAACATTTTTAACTTCCAGAGTTGGTGTGGGGAAGCTGTACAGGTGCAGCTGATGTGCCATGTGAAATTGATGCCTCTGTGACAATGATAAGAGCACATTTTTGAAGCAGTTTGTGCGACGCACAACCCTTTTAAAGAAGCTGTGTTTTGCCTCAAAACGCATCGTCCATAGTGCAACCAGGGGACCAAACTGCTCAATGAGCTGCGGATAATGCTCCAAATAGTGGTGTTTGGGAAGAATTCTTCGGTCAGGGAAAACCTCTTGCAATCTCAGCCTGTGATATAGAAAACACAATTCATAAATATATATTACAAAATATAATCTTTCTGTGGAGTCCTCATGATTATATAATATTGTGATACAATTCTGCAATTGATATTAGGCAAGTTTTATTTGAACTGGTAATCAAGTATTTGAGTTTCATTGTCTTTGGCGCCACCTTTTGGCAATAAGCGGTGATTGCAGTAGTTCATTCATTCTGAACCAAACAGTTGATTTTAAATCCAAGCATGAGTCACCAATCACTTCAAACGGTGCTGTCTGCTAATGAATACTGCGCAGTAAGGCCACCAGACACCACATTTACAAAATTTGGCAAATTGAGGACTATTTGAAATTTATATTTTTCTTTCATAACACACAGAATAT